>NC_046159.1:83551812-83730928 GCF_011064425.1 Rattus rattus | reverse complement strand
TGACATATGTTCTTTCCTGTTTTCTTTCTGCAGGCACTCAAGCGCTTATGAGTTTTCCTCTAGTACAGCTTTCATTGTGTCCCATAAGTTTGAGTATGTTGTATTCTTCATTTTTATTAAATTCTAAAAAAGTTTTTTAATTTCTTTCTTTATTTCTTCCTTGACCAGGTTATCATTGAGTAGAGCATTTGTTCAGTTTCCCGTATTATGGGCATTCTTCCTTATTGTTATTGAAGACCAGCTTTAGGCATGGTGGTCCTATAGCACTCTGTACCCCATTTTTAATAGGATTATTTGGCTCTCTGGTGTCTAACTTCTTGAGTTCTTTGTGTATTTGAGATATTAGTCCTCTATCAGATGTATGATTTGTAAAGATCTTTTCCCAATCCATTATTTGCTGTTTTGTCCTAATGAAAGTGTCTTTTGCTTTACAAAAGCTTTGCAGTTTTTAATTCTTGATTCTGAGGATGTAAGATTTCATAAGAAAAAAAACATTGTAAGGATGAATTACGATAGATTTTGCTGATTAAAACTGTCAACGTTACCATGAATTATGCCTGAGATTCCATTAAAATATTGAGGAAAACATAGAAAATCGCTAAACAGATTTTAGTAAAATTATACACTATAATGTAATCACATCTGGTTTTTTAATATTTTTATGATTTTCTTCAGCTCCGCATAGATTTTGTACATTTGTGCAAATGTGACTGATATTCTATGTTCATTACTACTGTTTTAGTTATTAAATATAAAATGAGTCAATTTAAATTAATAAAATTGAATTTCTAAGGTATGTGACTCAGGTGTAATACAGGAACAAAACGTGTGCATAGATATGACTCTAAATTGATTCATATTCCGTAACATTCCCTCTATATAGGAAATACTTGGAGGATATATGGAAATGTAGGCTGTATCCAATATGAGACATCAAAAGAGAAATAGGTAGGTAATTCAATAAAGTAGGGAAAATAGACTGATTATATAGCCATACTGTGAAGCTAATCTTAAGTTTGATATATAATCTATTACTTTTTTCAGATATATGAAATAGACTTCCATTATGCGTTTAAGATGACTACACTTTCCATTTATGTCTTCAATCAAGAATGTCCTTTATTTCCAAACTGGACTTGGAGTCCTAGCCAATACTTTTCTACTGACTTTCTACATTTTTATAATCCCAGTCCACAGACCTAAGCCCATGGACATGATCTCATGTCAATTAACTTTCATTCATATAATGATGTTCCTCACTGCAGGGGAAATTTGGCTTACAGACTTATTTGAGTCACTGAACATGGAAAATGATTTCATATGTAAGATAACTTGTTACATAAGCAGGGTGATGAGAGGCCTCTCTATCTGCATCACCTGCCTCCTGAGTGTGTTCCAGGCTGTCACTATCAGTCCCAGTACCTCACTGTTGGCAAAATTTAAACATAAACTGAAAAAATATACCATCTATGCTTTCTTCTATTTATGGTCTTTCAATTTGTCCTTCAGCAGTAACCAGATCTTCTCTTTTGGTGCTTATACCAATATAAGTGAGACCAACCAGATGAGGGTCACTAAATATTGCTCACTCTTTCCAATAAACATCATAATAAGGGGATTGATTTTAACAATAACAACTTTAAGAGATGTGTTTCTTGTAGGAGTCATGCTGACCACAAGTGCATACATGCTGATTTTCTTGTTCAGACATCAGAGACAATGCAAGCATCTTCATAGCATCAGTCACTTGAGAGCATCTCCTGCGAAAAGAGCCACCCAGACAATCTTGCTCCTGGTGATCTTCTTCGTGGTCATGTACTTGGCAGACTTCATCATCTCATCCACCTCTATCTTCTTATGGAAGTACGACCCTGTTATCCTGACTATTCAGAAGATTGTGATGAATGTCTATCCCACAATTACTCCTTTGGTACAAATCAGTTCTGACAACAGAATAATCAATGTGCTGAAAAACTTATGGCCAAAATGCCAACAGGCTTCTTAAATGGGGGTCATTTCTCTCTCTCTCTCTCTCTCTGTCTTATGCAAAAGACCCTGAAACATATACAACAGAAGACTGCCTGGTCTTTCCTCAGTGAGAGAAGACACATGTAACCGTCAAGAGACTTGAGGCCCCAGGGACTGGGAAGGTCTAGTGGGGTGGGGACATCCTTTTGGACATCAGCAAGGAAGTATTGGAAGAACTGTCAGAGTGCATACTGATGTGGGATAATGAGTGGACTGAATAAAAGAGTAAAGAATAATTATTAAAATGAGGAGATATATTTTATTTTCTAGGTATGAGTGTTGGGCCTGCATGTCTGCATGTGTGCAATTCTGGTATTCACAGAGGTCATATGAGGTCATCGAACCATTTGGAACTGGAAATAACAATTATTCTAGGATTTTATATTGTGAGGAGTTCTAGATTCAATTATTTTTTTAAAAAATTCTTTTTAAATTATTTAATAGTTCAAGAAGCAAACTAAGATTTTTATATGATTTAAGTAAAATAGGAGGTATCATACATTCTTTTATCATTTCTCCTTCCAAGATATATGGAGTTCTTTCAGTAAATGGTACACCATAAGTTGATATTTCCACATGAATTCTCTTTCTCTATTTTAATTCATAGCATAAATGTTTCCCTGATGCTGATTTTACTCGAAAGAAGATTCTTACATATGGTGACTTTTTAGCATTTATGTTGAAAATATTTTAATTTACTCTAAATTGTCCAGAATAGTGCTAGGATAATATTGTAGATTTGTTTCCCAATTTTATTTTGTTTATACAATACTTCTTGACCTCACTTTTCCATCTCTCCACTCCTTCCAATCCCTCCCTAACATCTTCTTCCCCCAAATCCACCCCTTTTCCTCTTAGAAGTAAAAGAACAGGCCTCCCAAGGATATCAACTGAATATGACATAGCAAGTTATAGTAAGACTAGGTAGAAAGCCTCTTATGAAGACTAGATTAGGAAACGCAGTAGGTGTAAAAACCTTCACAAGCGTAGGCAAAGCAATCACAGATACCCCCTCAGGAATCCCATAAGAACACCCAAATTACACAACTATCATGTATATGCAGAGGACACGGCTCAGACCCAAACAGGGTTCATGTTTCTTACTTCTATCTCTGTGATTCCTGCTTGGTTGACTCTGTGAGCCCTGTTCTCCTAGTTTCCTTGACCCCTCTGTCTCCTATAATCCTTTCTCCCTCTTCTCATCTATGGGTTTCCCTGGCTCTGCCTGATCTTTGGCTATGGAGCTCTGCATCTGCTCCCATCAGTTGCTGGTCATGTTTCTCTCAGGTGACAATTGGGATAGGTGCTAATCTCTGAGTAAGCAAAATATAATTGGGCATCATTTCATTGATATTTTTTTCACTTGGTTTGGTTCTGTCCTGGGCCTGTGAGCTGTCCTCTTTCTCTGGGTCCTGGTAATGCAGGAAGCATAGGCTCCCTCCAAGTCTCTGGGTCGAAAGTTGTAACAGACATTGGTTACCCACAAACAAGTTCAGTGTCACCATTACCACAGGACATCTAACAGGAAGGGCAGATTGTAGATAGAAAGTTTGTGTTGGGTTTATGTCCCAGTCCCTCTGCTATATGCCTTGCCTATTTATAGAAATTACCATTTCAGGCTCTGAATTCCACATTAAAAGGAAGCTTCACTAAGGTCACTCTCATTTATTTCAGGGAATTTCCACTTAATTACCTTTCTATATCATCCTCCCAACCACACCCCAATTCCAGTCATCTCTCTTATTACTATCCCTCCATCTTCCCACCTCCTGCCTAATCTCTCCTGTCCCCATCTTTCCTGAACCACAGTCTACCTGCAAATTCTATTGTTTTCCCCTTCCATGCATCTCCCTTTGAGCCCTCCCTGTTACTTTGTATCTCTGGAACTGTGGATTGTGGCCTGGTCATCTATTATTTTATTTTAGTGTCTACTTGTAAGAGACTACACACTGTGTGTGTCTTCTTGAGTCTGGTAACAATACACAGGATGATTTTTTCCTAATTTTATCCATCTGCCTACAAATTACATAATGTTTTATTTTTATCAACTGAGTAATACTCTATTGTGTATATTTACCATATTTTCTTTATCTATTCATAGGTTGTGTTGTTTACAGTTTCTACCTGTTATGAATAAAGCTACTGTGAACAAAGTTGAGCAAGTGTCCTTGTGGTATAATTGAATATCTTTGGTTATATGCCCAGGAGAAGTACAGCTAGGTTTGAGGTAGATCGATTCCCAATTGTTTCAGGGAATGCCATATTGATTCGAAAAGTAGCTGTATGTGTTTGTATTTTCCCCAGCAATGGAAGAGTGTTCTCCTTACTCCAAACACATGGCAGAATGAGTTGTCATTTGTGTTATTGATTTGAGCCACTCTGAAGGGTGTAAGGTGAAACTTCAAGGTAGGTTTGATTCACTGAGGAGTAAGACTGTTGAAATTTTTAAGAGTATTTCAGCCATTACAAATTCAGACTTTGATAATGTTTTGTATAGATATGTACCCTATTTTTAATTGTACTCTTTGGTTTCTTTTATTTTAGATTTTGTTATTGGATATATTTCTTTATTTACATTTCAAACGTTATTTCCTTTCCCAGTTTCCTGTCCATAAGCCCCCTATTCAATACCCTTCCCCCATAAGGGTGTTCCCACAATTCATCCCCCCTTAACACCACCCCCCAATATTCTCCTGCACTGGGGGGATCCAACCTAAGCAGGACCAAGGGTTTCCCCATCCATTTGTGTCCCAACAGGGCTATTCTATGCTACATATGCAGTTGGAAACCTGGGACAGTCCATGTATAGTCTTTCGGTAGTTGTTTAGTCTGTGGAAGCTCTGGCTGGTTGACATTGGTGTTCTTATGGGCTTGCAAGTCCCATCAGCTCTTTCAATCCTTTCTCTAATTCTCCCAAATGGGGTCCCCTTCTGAATTTGGTGGTTTGCTGCTAGCATTCACCTCTGTATTTGACATGGTCTCATTGCATCTCTCAGAAGAGATCTATATCCAGTTCCTGTCAGCATGTACTTCTTAGCTTCATCAATCTTATCTAGTTTTGATGACTGGATATAGATGGGCCACATGTAAGGGAGGTTCTAAATGGCCAATTGTCAGTCTCTGCTCTAAACTTTGCCTCCATATCCCCTCCTATGGATATTTTTCTTCCACCTTTTTAGAAGGAGTGAAGCATCTGCCTTTTGGTCATCCTTCTTAAGCTTTATGTGGACTGTGGATTGCATCTTCGGTGATTCAAGCATTTGGGCTAATATCCACTCATCAATGAGTGCATACCATGTGTGTTTTTCTGTGATTGGGTTACCTCACTCAGGACGATATTTTCTAGTTCAATCCATATGTCTATGAATTTGTTGAGGTCATTGTTTTTGGTCGCTGAGTAGTACTCCAATGTGTAGATGCCACATTTTATGAATCCATTCCTCTGTTTAAGGACATCTGGATTCTCTCTGTTTTGGGCTGTTATAAAGAATGCTGCCGTCAACATAGTGGAGCAAGTCTCTTGGTTGTATGTTGGAGCATCATTTGGGTATATGCCCAAGAGAGGTAGAGCTGGGTCCTCAGGTAGTGCAATGACTAATTTTCTGAAGAATCTCCAGACCAATTTTCAGAGTGGTCATACCAATTTGCAATCCCACCAACAATGGAGGGGTGTTCCTCCACATCCTCCACAGCATCTGCTGTCACCTGAGTTTTTTATCTTACCCATTCTTACTGGTGTGAGGTGGAGTCTCAGGGTTGTTTGGGTTTGCATTTCCCTGAGGACTAAGGATGTTAATCATTTCTTTAGGTGGTTCTCAGCCACTCCATATTCCTCAGCTGAGAATGTTTTGTTTATCTATGTACCCTATTTTTAATGGGGTTAATTAATGGGGTTAATTCTCTGGAGCCTAACTTTTTGAGTTCTTTGTATATTTTAGATATTAGCCCTCTATCAGTTAGTTGTTGGATTGGTAAAGATCTTTTCCCAATCTGTTGATTGCCACCTTGTCCTAATGACAGTGTCTTTAGCTTTACAGAAGCTTTGCAGTTTTATGAGGTCCCATTTGTTGATTCCTGATCTTAGAGAATAAGCCATTGGTTTTTTTGTTCAGGAAATTTTCACCAGTGCCCATGTGTTTGAGACTGTTTCCCACTCTTTCTTCTATTAGTTTGAGTGTATCTGGTTGATTTGGAGGTTCTTTATCCACTTGAACCTAAGCTTTGTACAGGCTGATAAGAATGGATTGATTTGCATTCTTCTTCATGCTGACCTCCAATTGAACCAGCACCATTTGTTGAAAATGCTATCTTTCTTCCATGGGATGGTTTTATATCCTTTGTCAGAGATCAAGTGACCATAGGTGTGTGGCTTCATTTCTCAGTCTTCAATACTGTTTCACTGATTTATCTGTCTGTCTCTGTACCAATACCATACAGTTTCTGTTACTATTGCTCTGCAATACTGCTTGAAGTCAGGGATGGTGATTCCCCCAAGAAGTTCTTTTATTATTGACTATAGTCTTTGCTATCTGGGTAATTTTTTGGTCTTCCAAATGAATTTGCAAATTGTTCTGTTTAACTCTATGAAGAATTGGATTGGAATTTTGATGGGGATTGCACTGAATCTGTAGATTTCTTTCGGCAAAATGGCCATCTTTACTATATTAATCCTTCCAATCCAAGAGCATGGGAAATCTTTCCATCCTCTGAGATCTTCCTAAATTACTTTCTTCAGCAACTTGATGTTCTTGCCATACAGATCTTTCACTTGCTTGGTTAAAGTCACACCAAGATATTTTATATTATTTGGGACTATTGTGAAGGGTATCATTTCCCTAATTTCTTTCTCATCCTGTTTATCCTTTGAATTGAGGAAGGCTACTGATTTTTTTTTGAGTTACTGAGATTCAACCTCATACCAGTCTGAATGGCTAAGATAAAAAAAAAAAAAGCAGGTGGCAGCAGATGCTGGCAAGAATGTGGAGAAAAAGGAACACTCCTGCATTGTTGATTGGACTGCAAACTGGTAATAAGTCTGGAGGTTCCTCAGAAAATTGGACATTCAACTACCTGAGGACCCAGCTATACCTCTCTTGGTCATATACCTAAAACATGCTCCAACCTACAACAAAGACACATGCTCCACTATATTCAAAGCAGCCTTATTTATTATAGCCAGAAGTTGGAAAGAACCCAGTTCCCCTTCAACAGAGGAATGGATACAAAAAATGTGGTACATCTACACAGTGGAGTACTGCTCAGCTATCAAAAACAATGACTTCATTAAATACATAGGCGAATGGAATGATTTAGAAAATATCATCCTGAGTGAGGTAACCAAATCACAGAAAAATACGCTTGGTATGCATTCATTGATAAGCGGATATTAGCCCAAAATCTCAAATTACCCAAGATGCAATCCACAGACCGCAAGAAGCTCAAGAAGAAGGATAACCAAAATGCAGATGTTCCCATTTCTTCTTGAAAGGAGAAAAATATGCATAGGAGGGGATATGGAAGCGAAGTTTAGAGCAGGAACTGAAGGAACAATCATTCAGAGCCTGCCCCGCATGTGGCATATATATATATATATATATATATATATATATATATATATATATATATATATATATATACAGCCACCAAAACGAGATAAGATTGATGAAGCTAAAAAGTGCATGCCCTCCCCCCAAAAATCACATTCACTGAGATTCAGTCTTGGCAGGACCAAGGGCTTCCCCTTCCACTGGTGCTCTTACTAGGCTATTCATTGCTACCTATGAGGTTGGAGCCCAGGGTCAGTTCATGTATAGTCTTTCTGTAGTGGCTTAATCCCTGGAAAATCTGGTTGTTGGCATTGTTGTACATATGGGGTCTCAAGCCCCTTCAAGCTCTTCTAGACCTTTCTCTGATTCCTTCAATGGGGGTCCCGTTCTCAGTTCAGTGGTTTGCTGCTGGCATTCGCCTATGTATTTGCTGTATCTGGCTGTGTCACTCAGGAGAGATCTACATCTGGTTCCTGTCGGCCTGCACTTCTTTGCTTCATCCATCTTATCTAATTGGGTGGCTGTATAATTATGGCCCCCATGTAGGGCAGGCAAAGAATGGGTGTTCTTTCTGCCTCTGTTTTAAACTTTCCCTCCCTATTGCCTGCCAAAGGTATTCTTGTTCCCCTTTTAAAGAAGGAGTGAAGCATAAGCATTTTGGTCATCCCTCTTGAGTTTCATGTGTTCTGTGCATCTAGGGCAATTCAAGCATTTGGGCTAATAGCCACTTATCAATGAGTACATACCATGTGTGTTTCTCTGTGCTTGGGTTACCTCACTAAGGATGATATTTTCCAGTTCCATCCATTTGCCTATGAATTTCATAAAGTCATTATTTCTGATAGCTGAGTAATACTCCACTGTGTAGATGTACCACATTTTCTGTATCCATTTCCTCTGTTGAAGGGCATCTGGGTTCTTTCCAGCTTCTGGCTGTTATAAATAAGGCTGCTATGAACAGAGTGGAGCATGTGTCTTTGTTGTATGTTAGAGCATCTTTTGGGTATGTGCCCAAGAGTGGTATAGCTGGGTCCTCAGGTAGTGGAACGTCCAATTTTCTGAGGAACCTCAAGACTGATTTCCAGAATGGTTGTACCAGTCTGCAATCCCACCAACAATGGAGGAGTGTTCCTCTTTCTCCCACATCCTCGCCAGCATTTGCTGTCACCTGAGTTTTTGATCTTAGCCATTCTCACTGGTGTGAGGTGAAATCTCAGGGTTGTTTTTGATTTCATTTGCCTTATGACTACAGATGTTGAACATTTCTTTAGGTGTTTCTCAGCCATTCGGCATTCCTCAGCTGTGAATTCTTTGTTTAGCTCTGAACCCCATTTTTTAATAGGGTTATTTGACTCCCTGCAGTCTAACATCTTGACTTCTTTGTATATTTTGGATATAAGCCCTCTATATTGCAGGATTAGTAAAGATCTTTTCCCAATCTGTTGGTTGTCATTTTGTCCTAACCACAGTGTCTTTCGCCTTACAGAAGCTTTGCAGTTTTATGAGATCCCATTTGTCGATTCTTGATCTTAGAGCATAAGTCATTGGTGTTTTGTTCAGGAAATTTTCTCCAGTGCCCATGTGTTCGAGATGCTTCCCTACTTTTTCTTCTATTAGTTTGAGTGTATCTGGTTTGATGTGGAGGTCCTTGATCCACTTGGACTTAAGCTTTGTACAGAGTGATAAGCATGAATCAATCTGCATTCTTCTACATGTTGACCTCCAGTTGAACCAGCACCATTTGCTGAAAATGCTATCTATTTCCATTGCATGGTTTTGGCTCCTTTGTCAAAAATCAAGTGACCATAGGTGTGTGGGTTCATTTCTGGGTCTTCAATTCTATTCCACTGGTCTATCTGTCTGTCTCTGTACCAATACCACGCATTTTTTATCACTAATGCTCTGTAATACTGCTTGAGTTCAGGAATAGTGATTCCCCCAGAAGTCCTTTTATTGTTGAGGATAATTTTAGTTATCCTGGGTGTTTTGTTATTCTAGATGAATAGGGAAATTGTCCTGTCTAACTCTTTGAAGAATTGGATTGGTATTTTGATGGGGATTGCATTGGATCTGTAGATCGCTTTTGGTAAAATGGCCGTTTTTACTATATTAATCCTGCCAGTCCATGAGCATGGGAGATCGTTCAATCTTCTGAGGTCTTCTTGAATTTCTTTCTTAAGAGGCTTGAAGTTCTTCTTGTACAGATCTTTTACTTGCTTGGTTAAAGTCACACTGAGGTATTTTATATTATTTGGGACTATTATGAAGGGTGTCGTTTCCCTAATTTCTTTCTCGGCTTGATTCTCTTTTGTGTAGAGGAAGGCTACTGATTTATTTGAGTTAATTTTATACCCAGCCACATTTCTGAAGTTGTTTATCAGCTTTAGTAGTTCTCTGGTGGAACTTTTGGGGTCACCTAAATATACTCTCATATCATCTGCAAATAGTGATATTTCAACTTCTTCTTTTCCAATCTGTATCCCCTTGATCTCCTTTTGTTGTCTGATTGCTCTGGCTAGAACTTCAAGAACTATATTGAATAAGTAGGGAGAGAGTGGGCAGCCTTGTCTAGTCCATGATTTTAGTGGGATTGCTTCAAGTTTCTCTCCATTTAGTTTAATGTTAGCAACTGGTTTGCTGTATATGGCTTTTACTATGTTTAGGTATGGGCCTTGTATTCCTATTCTTTCCAGGACTGTTATCATGAAGGGGTGTTGAATTTTGTCAAATGCTTTCCCAGCATCTAATGAAATGATCATGTGCTTTTGTTCTTTCAGTTTATTTATATAATGGATCACGTTGATGGTTTTCCATATATTAAACCTTCCTTGCATGCCTGGGATGAAGCCTACTTGAACATTGTGGATGACTGTTTTGATGTGCTCTTGGGTTCGGTTTGCCATAATTTTATTGAGTAGTTTTGCATCGATATTCGTAAGGGAAATTGGCCTGAAGTTCTCTTTCTTTCTTGGGCCTCTGTGTGGTTTAGGTATAAGAGTAACTGTGTCTTCATATAAGGAATTTGGTAGCGCTCCATCTGTTTCAATTTTGTGGAATAGTTTGGATAGTATTGTTATGAGGTCTTCTATGAAGGTCTGATAGAATTCTGCACTGAATCCATCTGGACCTGGGCTCTTTTTGGTTGGGAGACCTTTAATGACTGCTTCTATTTCATTAGCAGTTATGGGGTTGTTTAAATAGTTTCTCTCTTCCTGATTTAACTTTGGTACATGGTATCTCTAGGAAATTGTCCATTTCCTGAAGATTTTCAAGATTTCTTGAATATAGGCTTTTGTCATAGGATCTGATGATTTTTTTGAATTTCCTCTGATTCTGTAGTTATGTCTCCCTTTTCATTTCTGATGTTGTTAATTTGGACACACTCTCTGTATCCACTCGTTAGTCTGGCTAAGGGTTTATCTATCTTGTTGATTTTCTCAAAGAACCAACTTTTGATTCTGTTGATTCTTTCTGTGGTCCTTTTTGTTTCTACTTGTTTTATTTCAGTTCTGAGTTTGATTATTTTCTGCCTTCTACTCCTCCTGGGTATATTTGCTTCTTTTTGTTCTAGAGCTTTTAGGTGTGCTGTCAAGCTGCTGACATATGCTCTCTCCTGTTTCTTTCTGCAGGCACTGAGTGCTATGAGTTTTCCCCTTAGCACAGCTTTCATTGTGCCCCATAAGTTTGGGTATGTTGTACTTTCATTTTCATTAAATTCTAAGAACTCTATAATTTCTTCCATTATTTCTTCCTTGACCAGGTTATCATTGAGTAGAGCATTGTTCAACTTCCATGTGTATGTGGGCATTCTTTCCTTATTGTTATTGAAGACCAGCTTTAGCCTGTGGTGGTCTGATAGGATACATGGGATAATTCCTATCTTTCTGTATCTGTTGAAGCCTGTTTTATAACCTATTATATGGTCAATTTTGGAGAAAGTACCATGAGGTGGTGAGAAGAAGGTATATCCTTTTGCTTTAGGATAGAATGTTCTATAAATATCTGTTAAGTCCATTTGGTTCATGACTTCTCTTAGTCTGTCTGTGTCTCTGTTTAATTTTTGTTTCTCTGTCCATTGGTGAGAGTGGGGTGTTGAAATCTCCTACTATTATTGTGTGAGGTGCAATGTGTGTTTTGAGCTTTAGTAAGGCTTCTTTTATGTATGTAGGTACCCTTGTATTTGGTGCATAGATATTTAGGATTGAGAGTTCATCTTGGTGGATTTTTCCTTTGATGAATATAAAGTGTCCTTCCTTATCTTTTTTGATGTCTTTTAGTTGAAAATTGATTTTATTTGATATTAGAATGGCTACTCCAGCTTGTTTCTTCAGACCATTTGCTTGGAAAGTTGTTTTCCAGTCTTTCACTCTGAGATAGTGTCTTTCATTGTCTTTGAGGTGTGTTTCCTGTAGGCCACAGAATGCAGGGTCTTCATTGCATATCCAGTTTGTTAATCTATGTCTTTTTATTGGGGACTTGAGATGATTGATGTTGAGAGATATTAAGGAATAGTGATTATTGCTTCCAGTTATATTCATATTTGGATGTGAGATTATGTTTGTGTGCTTTTCTTCTCTTTGTTTTGTTGCCAAGACAATTAGTTTCTTGCTTCTTCTATGGTATAGCTTGCCTCCTTATGTTGGGCTTTACCATTTATTATCCTTTGTAGTGCTGGATTTGTAGAAAGATATTGTGTAAATTTGGTTTTGTCATGGAATATCTTGGTTTCTCCATCTATGTTAATTGCGAGTTTTGCAGGATACAGTAACCTGGGCTGGCATTTGTGTTCTCTTAGGGTCTGTATGACATCTGTCCAGGATCTTCTGGATTTCATAGTCTCTGGTGAGAAATCTGGTGTGATTCTGATAGGTCTGCCTTTATATGTTACTTGACCATTTCCCCTTAGTGCTTTCAGTATTCTCTCTTTGTTTTGTGCATTTGGTGTTTTGACTATTATGTGACGGGAGGAGTTTCTTTTCTGGTTCTATCTATTTGGAGTTCTGTAGGCTTCTTGTATGTTTATGGGCATCTCTTTCTTTAGGTTGGGAAGATTTCTTCTATGATTCTGTTGAAGATGTTCCCTGGTCCTTTGAGTTGGGAGTCTTCACTCTCTTCTATACCTATTATCCTTAGGTTTGCTCTTCTCATTGAGTCCTGGATTTCCTGTATATTTTAGGACCAGTAGCTTTTTCTGTTTTACATTATCTTTGACAGTTGTGTCTTTGATTTCTATGGAATCTTCTGCTCCTGAGATTCTGTCTTCTGTCTCTTATATTCTATTGGTAATGCTTGTATCTATGGCTCCTTGTCTCTTCCTTTGATTTTCTATATCCAGGGTTGTTTCCCTGTGTCCTTCCTTTATTCTTCTATTTCCATTTTTAATTCCTTCACCTGTTTGATTGTGTTTTCCTGGAATTCTTTCATGTATTTTTGTGATTCCTCTCTATAGGCTTCTCCTTCTTTATTTATGTTTTCCTGCTTTTCTCTAAGTGAGTTCTTCATGTCTTTCTTGAAGTCCTCCAGCATCATGATCAAATATGATTTTAAATCTAGATCTTGCTTTTCTGGTGTGGTTGGATATTCAGTGTTTGCTTTGGTGGGAGAATTGGGCTCCGATGATGCCATGTAGTCTTGGCTTCTGTTGCTTGGGTTCCTGCGCTGCCTCTGGCCATCAGGTTGTCTCTAGTGTTACCTTGTTCTGCTATTTCTGACAGTGGCTTGACTGTCCTATAGGCCTATGTATCAGGAGTGCTGCAGACCTGTTTTCCTGTTTTCTTTCAGCCAGTTATGGGAAGAGAGTGTTCTGCTTTTTGGCATGTAGTCTTTCCTGTCTACTCGTATTCAGCTGTTCCTGTATGCTTGTGTCCTGAGACACCAGGCAGGTCACTTGGAGCAGAAAAGCTGGTCTTACCTGTGGTCCCTTGGCTCAAGTCAAAGGGCTGCTTTTGAACTCTCCATGAGGGTGGCAACCAGGATGGCCTGTGCAACCTTTTCCTGGAGCCCCTGTGCATTGGGGTCCCAGATGGCGTTAGGTGTTTTCCTCTGGAGTCAGAAATGTGAGCAGAGTGTAGTCTCTTCTGCTTCCCAGGCGTCTCTGCCCCTCTGAAGGTTTATCTCTCCCTCCCAGGCAATTTGGGTGCAGAGAACTGTTGATCCAGTCCCTTTAGGTCCAGGTGGTGTCTGGAGGTCAGGGGACCTGCCACTCAAGTGCCCCTGTCTTCCGGTTCCCAGAGGCCATATACAGTTTCCTCTTGGGCCAGGGATGTGGGCAGTGGTGGGCAGTATTGGTGGTCTCTCCCGCACTGGAGTCTCAGGAGTGCCCACCTGTCCGGGCAGTGAGCTCTCTCTCCCAAGAGGTTTGGGAGCAGTGAGCTGTGGGCTCGGATCAGCGAGGTTGGGGCTCCAGCTAAAAATCGGAGTTGTCAGGTCCCAGAGGAATTTTGCCTCTCTTTCTTTCTTTCTTTTTTTTTTTTTTTTTTTCATTGTATTGTTTAGGCTTCTTTGTCCAAAATGAAGTGTCCATAGAGCTGTGAGTATACTTCTGGGTCTTCAATTCTATTACATTGAGGAACATGTCTGATTACAGGTTCTTATTACAGTACTATGAATTATTTTTATTATTGCTCTGTAGTGTAGCTTGAAATCAGGAATGGTTTTACCTCCAGAAGTTCTTTTACTGTGCTTTTTTTGTATTTTGACTGTATTTTAACTGATTGTTTAAGCTCTCCTGCTTTGTTTCTTGTTGTTTTTGTTATTGTTGTTTTTCCTTATGAAAGTGAGAATTGTTTTTGAAGATCTGATACAAAATGTGTTGGGATTTTGATGGGAATTTCAGTGAATCTGTAGATTGTTTTTGATAAGATGGCAATTTTCACAATGTTAATCCACCAATCCATGAGCAAGTGAGATCTGTCCATCTTCTGATATCTTCCTCCATTTTTTCCTTCAGAGACTTGAAGTTCTTCTCATGTAGACCTTTCACTTGCTTGGATAGAGTTACACCAAGATATTTTATACTATTTTTGGCTTTTGTAAAGGATATTGTTTTCCTAATTTCTTCCTCAGCCTATTTATTGCTTGTATAAAAAGAGTTACATTTTTAGTTGAGTTTGAGTCCAGCCACTTTGCTGAAGGTGTTTATCAGCTATAGGAGTTTTCTGGTAGAATTTTGGAATTACTTTTTTGGGCTATCATATCATCTGCAAATAGGGATACCTTTGCTTCTTCCTTTACAATTTGTGTCCCCTTGATCTCCTTTGGTTTTCTTATTGTTTTGGCTAGAAGTTTAAGTACTGTGATGAATTGATACAGAGAGGGTGGGCAGCTTTGTCTTTTCCCTGATTTTAGTGGAATTGCTTTAAGGTTTTCTGACTTAATTTGATGCTGGCTATTGGTTTGCTCTATATTGCTTTTATTATGTTTAAGTATACATCTCATATCCCTGATATTTCAAATATTTTCTCATTTGTGCCTGAAGGTTTGATTTCTTTCATGGTGCCTACATACACAATAATTTTTAAACATGCTGTCTATCAGCTGTATCACAGCCAAACCATCACAGTTTATCCTGATAATATATTGTCTCACTCCCGAGTACTCAGTAAGAACAATTACTTCTCCTAAGTGAATTTGGAGAAGGTGACATATTTTAATTTTATCTGTTGAGTTGTTAATTTTTAGGTGAGACACTGAAGATACAGTCAAGTAAGTATGGAGGGAACCATGAATGTTTTGGAAGCAGGGAGGATATTATGGGGAATCTAAGATTGTTTTCTACTTCTTTTAAGTGGGATACTATTGTTGAAACTTTTGTTTAAAATGACTGAGATCAGTCTGCACAGACAGATATAAAATGGAGAGAATAGCTCACACATGGGAAACCCAGAGCTCAGTTATTACAACTCTACTGTTTTCCTGTAATTAAGGAAGTTCACTCTTACATTTGATAGTGCCACTTCCTAACAAACTCATGTACAGAATGTCCTTTTCCAGATGACATAACTATGAGTCTAGAGGGAGTTGAACTGATGATATATCTCCCTTATAACTACTTCTTACAGCCTCATTCTACAAGGATGTTTGCAGAAGGCCCAGCTAGGTGAGTGTTTCTCTTCATTATAGTGAGAGCTGTAATTAAGTGGTAGAAGGAAGAAGGATTTCTGTAATAAATGATTAGAAAATACTCTGCTAGTATATTACTTTTGAGTCACCCTGTATAACCAGGATTCAAGAGATGCTTGTACACATAAAGGAATTGGTGAAATGATTAAGAGAAGAACATAGTTTTCTCTAAGTATGATCTCTGGTTATATATGTGGCACTAGAATAGGACTATTCAAAAAAGGAGCATGACCTAGCAGAAAGATAGAGAGAAAGAAAAGGATAAAAGTGTGAAGGTGATCAATGGGTATTATATATTTGGTAAATATATTATGCATTCCCTCACTTTTTAAAATGAATGTACTACATATGTATGTAAAAGTTGCTCCAGGTGCAACATTTCAGGAGGGCATCTGCCTTCGAATTTTCTTGAGTGTGTATTCTAATAATTCTAACAATACGGTTCCACATAGGGAATGCCAAATGTGCTGGTTTTCAATCCTGTAACAAGGCACTGAAATACCTTAGAGGGTGATGAACAAGGAAACACACTTATTGTTATGCAGGATTACCTTCATAATATTAAGTTACCTTAAATTGTATTTTGTATTTTCTCTTTTTACTTCTTTTCCCAAGTTAACTGGCTGTATGCATTTAATAATATGAAACAAGCTAGAAGTGTACAACAAATATTAATTAACTTAGTGTTTATTAGTTATATATTCATTTGTTAAGTTTACATATCTTTAGGAAATCTCATGAAAGTTCCAAGTCATAGCCTAAGTATATGTAAGGCACTCTTAACATTATATAATCAGGGATTTTTAACTTTAGAGAGACTGGTTTCTTCAATTACAATGATTTCTCCTTTTTGGTTGTTTTCATATTTACTTTTGTTTTCACTTTTTTCTGTTATATGGGAAATTATTCAAGCTGACTAAGAAATTTCTCAGGTCTTACATCTAGGAAATTGAACAGGTAAGCATTAGAATTAGTTTTATAACCAAGCAGCTTCTGTGTACATCTATATCTTACATGTATAACTTTTATACATACCACATTTTCTTTAGGGCACTTTCTCAAGAAGTCCTAGAATGAATATATCTATTTAGCAAGTACAATTTTTTTATCACTAGGCTCTTGAATAACTCCAGCATCAGTGGACATTTAGTATTGAACTACAAAAATGATCACTAAAGCACAGTTTTAGCATTTAATGAAACCACAAATTAATACCAGGGGTTTTGGCAAGTACATTTATAATTTTATAAAATCACTCTTAATTATCCATTATTATGGTCATATGAATGTGTAAACCTCCAAAGTATTACTTGTCAGCACACACAGCTTCAGCTACAAACAATATATACCAGCTTCTATTCACCCACTTAGCTTGGTAATGTCATTTTCTCACCCTTAGTGGCAAAAGTTCCCAAGGTTATATGGCTCTATGCTATGGACCACAAATGTAAATTGAGGCAGCACTGCTCCTGGATCTGACACTCAACAGCAGTCCTTTATGTTAACAATTGATCGTTTCCCTTGCTCACATTTTCTTGGGCACCAGTACTGAACATTATGTGTGAGAGACTAGCAATTTAATATCCCAGTTCCTTTTCCAGGTGAGTTTACACACATTCCTCATCATTTCTTTGGAATCTTTTCTTCTTTTGCAACAGCAAAATAAACCTGGGGAATGTTGATATTTTCTTCTTGAAAGTCACTCTTATTTCACAAACTTTTTTCATGTTTCAACATAAGTTTTCTACTCTAATAAAACTAATTATATTTGTTTCAATGTTTTTAAAGTTGTTCACCCTACAATGCTCTTATCACATCATTTTAATGTCTTTCTTGTCCTGAAGACACAAAGAAAGATCACTTATGAGCAGCTTCCTCCCTTCTAGCAGTAGCATAAATTAGACAGACAGTGTCTTGGGAGTATTAAATTCCTCTGTCTTCATGATAGCATCTTTTGCAATTTCTAATAAAATAGATCACTTCTGTGTATTTCAAACATATCTCAAACATATCTGAAAATCTTATACCTAATATTTATTTTATTAAATTCCTGTAAACTTATCTTTACACAACAAAAAAATGGGTTAGATTTGTTTGAATTAAAATAAAATCAGCTTTAATATTTCAAGTTTTCTTAACTGAACCTTTTAATCTTGCTACTGATATGATATTGAGTAACCTACTCATTAGAAGAGAAAAATATTTTTAATCTTCAAATAGTATAAAAAGTATTTAAAGTCAAAATTCTCAAGGTTTCCTCCAATTCTTAAAATACAATTACTCATGAAAATATTCATTTCCAAAGAAATGCCAAGTAAATTTTAGGTGATGAAAGTCACAAGTCTATTTTCATTTTGCTGCACCATCAATTTCTAATGTATATAGTTACACTGGAAAATGAAGGCAGGTGTGGTGGCACACACCCATGATCCTAGCACTTTCAAGGCTAAGACAGGAAGAAGGTGGGTTTGATTGAAGTTGGTCTGAAATGCAGGTTGGAATCTCCCTCCTTCATTTGTTTTAACACACACACACACACACACACACACATATTAAACTGAAAAATAGATAATGTAGAACTAAGAAATTGTTGATGTTTAAAAATAGAATGAAATTATGCCAGTTGATGCCATTGAGTCACTGGCGACAAAATATCAATACCACAAAAAGCAAATAATAAAAACTTGAGCTTATATCTGCACTCATTAGAAAAGTTTTAGTTCTTCTAAGTAATACAATAAAGTCTGTACTAGTACACTAGGCAAGGCCCATGCATTTGATCAAGTCAGAAACAGAGGACACATTTTCCATTTCCTTAAAATAGATTTGACTCACAAACATCAGTTACTCCACAGCTTTGCATGCAGTTGTTGTAAAGGAATTCATGTTGGCAGCCTTGGTCCACACTGCCATTGCTCTATTCTTAGCCTCAGTAGTCCAATAATTTCTCTCTCTCTCTCTCTCTCACACACACACACACACACACACATATTAAACTGAAAAATAGATAATGTAGAACTAAGAAATTGTTGATGTTTAAAAATAGAATGAAATTATGCCAGTTGATGCCATTGAGTCACTGGCGACAAAATATCAATACCACAAAAAGCAAATAATAAAAACTTGAGCTTATATCTGCACTCATTAGAAAAGTTTTAGTTCTTCTAAGTAATACAATAAAGTCTGTACTAGTACACTAGGCAAGGCCCATGCATTTGATCAAGTCAGAAACAGAGGACACATTTTCCATTTCCTTAAAATTCATTTGACTCACAAACATATTTTAATTCTCAGCTTTTCATTCAGTTGATGTAAAGGTATTCATGTTGGCAGCCTTAGTCCACACTGCCATTGCTCTATTCTTAGTCTCAGTAGTCCAATAATTTCTCTCTCTCTCTCTCTCTCTCTCTCTCTCTCTCTCTCTCTCTCTCTCTCTCTCTCTCACACACACACACACACACACACACACACACACACACACAAATTTTCACTGAACATTTTCATATCTTTCCCAAACTCACACTATGGAACTTGGGAAACTCTGGGGATGAGTGCTTCCCCACAGTCTCTACAGCAATAGTCCTGCTGCTGCTGCAGGATCTCAGAACTGGCTCATAGTGTCAGACTGTAATATTCTAGTCAACATCATAGATGCTTCTTTATAAGTGATCAATATTTATTCCTCCTATCCTCCACTTTATGAAAATTGCATGAACTAGCTTGGGTGGCTAACGTCTTCATCTCCTGAGATTCCTGAAGACTTATTCTTGCTGCTGACAGTACACAGTACATCAGCCAACACCATGTATCTTGTCACCTGAAAGTCATATACTCATTTCATGTTCTCTCTGAGCAGTCATACAGATTTTAGTTCATTACTCACTAAATATACTAAAATTTGAAGTGAGGTTGATACTTATCATCTATTTTACTTGTATGTTCCATAGATTACTAAATCTCCACATCACAGAAAGCAAGACTGTTCTAAAATCAAGTTCTTGGGTAATGAAAAGGTAAAGTAAATTTTCTTGGAAGAATATCAAGAAAACAACTCTCAATCACTTTTGTTGTAGGTCTCTTCAGATCCCTGTCTGCACACTGCTTAGTTTTTTCATTCTGAGTCCATTGAATAGTGGTTGCTTTTCCACCATTATGAATGTCTCTTGACACACTTAGGACTTTAATACTTACAACTAATTATTACAATTTAAACTAGTTGGAAACACCCCAGCACTGAATTTTTTAAATAAAACAGAAAACTTCTCTCAGAGCATGCCTTTGTTAACAGCTCTATATTCATGGTAATTATGGTCTTTCCTGGTCTGCTCTCAAATTCAGTGAACCCCAGAGAAAGATTCCACTCGTGCAATTAGAAGATGTGTCATTTCAATAGGTGCAAAACATTTACAAAGCAATGGATATGAAAGTTTGAAAAATATACCTTTAGGGTAAAAGCACTTAAATTCCTATCCTTTGACTTATATTATCATTTGTATTATATGTTGTATTTTAATAAATTATAGGTGTATTGTAATAAGTAATTTTACACATCTATGTTTTATGCCTTTGCAGTTTTAAAAATTTTTAAAAGTAATTGTTCTTTCAATTTGGACTCCAATTCTTACATTAAGTATTATCCAGGACATTTATTTATTTACAATTTATTTATATGATTTTATGTATTTGAGTGTTTTTCCTACATGTATTTCTGTGTACCACAGCCATGCCATAACATAAAGGGAAATGAATACTCTACACTGAAGGTTACAGATGTTCCTGAGCCACCATGTCTTTTCTGGGAATCTAATCCAGGCGCATTGCAAGTTAATAGTGTACTTAGTGGAGCTTTACAAAAAAAGAAGATTTAAAAAAAAACAGCATGTCACTCTACAGCAACATTACATATTTGTTGATGAGCAAATTAAATATCTGGCTCTGAAAATTGGGATGAATCCATTAATTTATTAGATTAAGCACTTTAGGAATAAAAAAATCATATAACTGTAAAATGTGATATATCATCTTATATTTATGGAGATGTAGGATGCTGTCTTCTGCTAGCTGCTGCATTGTTTGCTTTATGTTTATACATGTGTGTGTCTATGTATATGGAATATTCAAGTGAACTTGAAAACAAAAATCAGGCACTACATTTTCCACAAGCTTTGTGTCAGTGTAGTCATTTTCTAGTTCTTTATCACAAAGCTGATTTTTAAAGCCTGAATTAAATCAATTCAATAATAAATTCATCCTGGTAACCAGGCCAAGTAACTTACATAAGCAACAAAGGTTATTGAGTACTGTAAAGAGTGTCTGGGTGCTGGTGATGTATGATTCCACTGAGAACTTGTTTTCCATTACATGAGAAGAAATCTCTTTTAAACAAAATTTCCAAACAGAATCCTATATGGTCATCTTCAGCAAGTTCATTTTTGTTATAATGTATGGAAAATAGGGTTGTCTTAGCATCCCATATTCTAACGTGTTGGAGGCTCCCAGCTCCAAGTCTTCAGATGTGATTATGTAGCCTGTAGTAACTGCAGAAACCAGGAAAGTAAAAATGGGACTACTGCGAGGATAGGGGTGAGAGTGGGAGCAATGGAGAACAGAATAGCAGGCTACAAGTGTCTCATCAGGACAATGGGAAAGACAGGGCTCCTTAGGGTGAAGAGGCAGTTAAATACAGATGAAGTGAGGAGGAAGGTACAGGGAAGTAGCATCAGGACACAATTGATCGAAGAGGAAAATGGGAAATGGGTGGGTTCCTAGGTAAGGAATAGGGAGACAAATACAGAACACAGAGGAAGTGAGGGAAAATAACATGTTTTGTTGAAAAATCCTGTTAAGGATTTACCCACCCATCCTCCCCAAAAAAGGTTTTTAAAAATTGACTTTTCTTGATATCTTAGAATTAGTACCTTAATCCTGAATTAGGGTTCACAAATAGTCTTCCACTGCATGTATGTCTTTAATTCTAGATTCTGAGGATGTAAGATTTCATAAGAAAAAAAATATACTAAGGATGAATTGCCATAGACTTTTGCTGATTAAAACTCAACATTGCCGTGAATTATGCCTGGGATCCCATTGGAATTGTGATTAAAATGTAGAAAATTGCTGAACAGATTTTTAGTAAAATTATACACTATAATGTATTTGCATCTTCTTTTTTTAATGTGTTTTATGATGTTTCTTCAGCTCCTCATAATTTTGGTACATTTGTGAAACTGTGATGTATATTATATGCTCATTACTACTGTTTTAGTTATTAAATATAAAATGAGCCAATTTAAATTAATAATATTGAATTTCTAAGGTATGTGAATCAGGTGTAATACAGGAAAACAAAGTGTGCATAGATACGACTTTAAATGGATTCATTGTCTATAATATTCTCTCTATATAGGAGATACTTGGAGGATACATGGAAATGTAGGCTATATCCAATATGAGACATTAAAAGAAAAAAAGGTAGGTAATTCAATAATTGTATGGAAAATACAATAATTTTATAGCCATACTGCAAAGCTAATAAATTTGATATACAATCTATTATTTTCAAATATTTGAAATAGACTTCCATTATGCTTTTCAGATGAATACACTTTTCATATATGTCTTCAATCAAGAATGTCCTTTATTTTCAAACTGGACTTGGAGTACTAACCAATATGTTTCTGCTGACTTTCTATATCTTCATAATCCCAGGTCATAGATCAAAGCTCATGGACCTGATCTCATGTCAATTAACTTTCATTCACATAATGATGTTCCTCACTGCAGGGGAGATTTGGCTTACAGAATTATTTGAGTCACTGAACATGGAGAATGACTTCATATGTAAAACAATTTTTTACATAAGCAGGGTGATGAGAGGCCTCTCTATCTGCACCACCTGCCTCCTGAGTGTGTTCCAGGCTGTCACCATCAGCCCCAGTACCTCACTGTTGGCAAAATTTAAACATAAGCTGAAAAAATACATCATCTATGCTTTCTTCTATATATGGTCTTTCAATTTGTCCTTCAGCAGTAACCAGATCTTCTCTGTTGGTGCTTATACCAATGTGAGTAAGAACAACCAGATGAAGGTCACTAAATACTGCTCAAACTTTCCCATGAACAGCATCATCAGGGGATTGATTTTAACAGTGACAACTTTAAGAGACGTGTTTCTTGTAGGAGTCATGTTAACCACAAGTGCGTACATGGTGATTTTCTTGTTCAGACATCAGAGACAATGCAAGCATCTTCATAGCATCAGCCACCTGAGAGCATCCCCTGAGAAAAGAGCCACCCAGACCATCTTGCTCCTGGTGGTTTTCTTTGTGGTCACATACTTGGCAGACTTCATCATCTCATCCACTTCTATCCTCTTATGGAAGTACAACCCTGTTATCCTGACTATTCAGAAGTTTGTGATGAATGTCTATCCCACAATTACTCCTTTGGTACAAATCAGTTCTGACAACAGAATAATCAATGTGCTGAAAAACTTATGGCCAAAATGCCAACAGGCTTCTTAAATGGGGGTCATTTCTCTCTCTCTCTCTCTCTCTCTCTCTCTCTCTCTCTCTCTCTCTCTCTCTCTCTCTCTCTCTCTCTCTCTTATGCAAAGGACCCTGAAACATATACAACAGAAGACTGCCTGGTCTTTCCTCAGTGAGAGAAGACACATGTAACCTTCGTGAGACTTGAGGCCCCAGGGAGTGGGGAGGTCTAGTGGGGTGGGGACATCCTTTTGGACATCAGGGAGGAACTATTGGAAGAGGAACAGTCAGTGCATACTGGTGTGGGATAATGAGTGGACTGTAATAAAAGAGTAAAGAATAATTATAAAGAAGGGGAAATGTAATTTATTTTCTAGGTATGAGTTTTGTGACAGTATGTCTACAAGTGTGCAATTCTGGTGTTCAGAGAGGACATATGAGGTCATTGGACCATTTAGAACCGGACTTAGCAATGATTCTAGGATTTTTTATTGTGAGGAGTTCTAGCTTCAGTTATTTAAAAAAACTAATTCTTTTTAAATTATTTAATAGTCCAAGAAGCAAAGTAACATTTTTATATGATTTAAGTAAAATATGAGGTATCATACATTCTTTTATCATTTCTGCTGCCAAGATGTATGGAGTTCTTTCAGTTCATGGTACACCAGAAGTTGATATTTCCACATGAATTCTCTTTGTCCATTATAACTCATATCATAAATGTTCCCCTGTGCTGAGTTTACTCGAAAGAAGATTCTTACTTCTAGTGACTTTTTGCCATTTATGTTGAAAATATGTTAATTTACTCTAAATTTTCCAGAATAATGCTAAGATGATATTGTAGATTTGTTTCCCAATTATTTTGTTTACTCTCTCATACAATACTTCCTGACCACAGTTTCCCATATATTCACTCCTTTCAATCCCTCCCTAACCTCTTCTTTCCCCAGATCCACTCGTTTTCCTCATAAAAGGAAAAGAACAGGCCTACCAAGGATATCAACTGAACATGGCATAGCAAGTTATAGTAAGACAAGGTGCAAAGCCTCTTATGAAGACTAGATGAAGCAAGTCACTAGGAGTAAAAAAGATCCACAAACATAAGCAAAAGAATCACAGACACCACCTCTCACTCTTACAAATCCCATAAGAACACCCAAACTACACAACTATCATGTATATGCAGAGAATATGGTTCACACCCATACAGGTTTTATGTTTCTTACTTTAATCTCTGTAATCCCTTGTGATCCTCCATAGTAGATTCTGTGAGCCATGTGTTCCGGATATCCTTGATTCCTCTGGCTCCTATAATCCTTTCTCCCTCTTCTCATCTATGGGTTTCCCTGGCTCTGCCTGATCTTTGGCTATGGATCTCTGCTTCTGCTCCCATCAGTTCCTGGATCATGCTTCTTTCAGGTGACAATTGGGATAGGTGCTAATCTCTGAGTATAGCAAAATATAATTGGGCATCATTTCATTGATATTTTTCCACTTGGTTGGTTCTGTCCTGGGTCTGTAGGCTGTCCTCTCTCTGGTTCTTGGTGATGTAGGAAGCATAGGCTACCCCAGAACTCTGGGTCAAAATTTGTAACAGACATTAGTTAGCCACAAACACATGTTCAGTGTCACCATTACCACGGGACCTCTGACAGGAAGAGCAGATTGTAGATAGAAAGTTTCTGCTGGGTTTATGTCCCAGTCCCTCTGCTGTTTGCCTTGCCTCTTTACAGAAATTACCATTTCAGGCTTTGAATCCCACATTACTAGGAAGCTTCACTAAGGTCACTCTCATTTATTTCAGGGAATTTTCAGTTAATTACCTTTCTATATCATCCTCCCAACCACACCCCAATTCCAGTCTTCTTTTATTACTATCCCTCCATCTTTCCACCTCCTGCCTAATCCCTCCTGTTCCCATCCCTCCTGACCACAGTCTACCTGCAAATTCTATTCTTTTCACCTTCCATTCATCTCCCTTTGAGCCCTCCCTGTTACTTTGCATCTCTGGATCTGTAGATTGTGGCATGAACACCTATTATTTTAGTGTCTACTGGTAAGAGAGTACACACTGTGTCTTCTTCAGTCTGGGTAACAATACTCAGGATGATTTTTTTCCTAATTTTATCCATCTGCCTACAAATTTCATAATGTTTTTATTTTTATCAATTCAATAATACTCTGTTGTATATATTCACCATATTTTCTTTAACCATTCATAGGTTGTGTTGTTTACAGTTTCTACCTATTATGAATAAAGTTACTGTAACATACTTGAGCAAATGTCCTTGTGGTATAACTGAGTATCCTTTAGGTATACACCCAGGAGAAGTATAGCTGACTTTGAGGTGGTTCGATTCCCAATTGTTGGAGGAAATGCCGTATTGATTTGAAGAGTAGCTGTACACCTTTTTATTTTCCACAGTAATGGAGGAGTGTTCCTCTTACTCCACACTCATGCCTAGATGAGTTGTCATCTCTGTTATTGTTTTCAGCCTCTCTAAAGAGTGTAAAATGAAGCCTCAAAGTAGGTTTGATTTGCATTTCACTGAGGGGTAAGAATGTGGAATATTTTAAGAGTATCTCAGCCATTATGATTCAGCCTTTTATAATGTATTGTATAGATAAGTACACCATTTTTAATTGGATTCTTGGGGGTTTTTTTTAGATTTTTTTATTGAATATATTTCTTTTTTTCCATCTTTATTAAATTGGGTATTTCTTATTTACATTGCAAATATTAATCCATTTCCCGTTTTCCAGGCCAACATCCCCCTAACACCTCTGCCTCCCCTTCTATATGGGTGTTCCCCTCCCCGTTCCCCCCCTTACCGCCCTCCCACCAACAATCCCGTTCACTGGGGGTCCAGCCTCAGCAGGACTAAGGGCTTTCACTGGTGCCCTTACTAGGCTATTCATTGCTACCTATGCAGTGGAAGCCCAGGGTCAATATATGTATAGGCTTTGGGTAGTGGCTTAGTCCCTGGACGCTCTGGTTGGTAGACATGGTTGTTCATATGGGGTCTCAAGCCCCTTCAAGCTCTTCCAGTCCTTTCTCTGATTCCTTCAACAGGGGTCCCGTTCTCAGTTCAGTGGTTTGCTGCTGGCATTTGCCTATGTATTTGCCATATTCTGGCTGTGTCTCTCAGGAGAGAGCTATATCCGGCTCCTGTCAGCCTGCACTTCTTTGCTTCATCCATCTTATCTAGTTTGGTGGCTGTATGTGTATGGTCCACATGTGGGGCAGGCTCTGAATGGGCGTTCCTTCAGCCTCTGTTCTAAACTTTGCCTCCCTATTCCCTGCCAAGGGTGTTCCCCCTTTTAAAGAAGGAGTGAAGCATTCGCATTTTGGTCATCCATCTTGTTTCATGTGTTCTGTGCATCTAGGGTAATTCAAGCATTTGGGCTAATATCCACTTATCAATGAGTGCATACCATGTGTGTTTTTCTGTGATTGGGTTACCACACTCAGGATGACATTTTTCAATTCCATCCATTTGCCTATGAATTTCATAAAGTCATTGTTTTTGATAACTTAGTAGTACTCCATTGTGTAGATGTACCAAATTTTCTGTATCCATTCCTCTGTTGAAGGGCATCTGGGTTCTTTCCAGCTTCTGATTATTATAAATAAGGCTGCTATGAACATAGTGGAGCATGTGTCTTTGTTATATGTTGGGGCATCTTTTGGGTATATGCTCAAGAGAGGAATATCAATGTCCAATTTTCTGAGGAACACCCAGATTGATTTCCAGAATGGTTGTACCAGTCTGCAATCCCACCAACAATGGCGGAGTGTGCTTCTTTCTCCACATCCTCGTCAGCATCTGCTATCACCGAAGTTTTTGATCTTAGCCATTCTGACTGGTGTGAAGTGAAATTTCAGGGTTGTTTTAATTTGAATGTCCCTTATGACTAAAGATGTTGAACATTTCTTTAGGTGTCCAGGATCTTCTGGCTTTCATAGTCTCTAGTGAGAAGTCTAGTGTAATTCTGATAGGTCTGCCTTTATATGTTACTTGACCTTTTTCCCTTACTGCTTTTAATATTCTTTCTTTGTTGTGTGCATTGGGTGTTTTCACTATTATGTGATGAGAGGAGTTTCTTTTCTGGTCCAATCTATTTGGAGTTCTGCATGCTTCTTGTATGTTTATGGGCATCTCTTTCTTTAGTTTAGGGAAGTTTTCTTCTATGATTTTGTTGAAGATATTTACTGGTCCTTTGAGTTGTGAGTCTTCATTTTCTATGATACCTATTATCCTTAGGTTCAGTCTTCTCATTGTGTCCTAGATTTCCTGTATGTTTTGAGCCAGTAACTTTTTCTGTTTTACATTATCTTTGACAGTTGTGTTGATGATTTCAATGGAATCTTCTCCTCTTGAAATTCTGTCTTCTATCTCTTGAATTCTGTTGGTGATGCTGGTATCTAGGGCTCCTTGTCTCTTCCTTTGGTTTTCTATATCCAGGGTTGTCTCCCTTTGTCCTTCCTTTATTGTTTCTATTTCCATTTTCAATTCCTTCACCTGTTTTATTCTGTTTTCCTGTAATTCTATCAGGGATTTTTATGTTTTCTCTCTAAGGGATTCTACTTGTTTACTTGTGTTTTCCTTCATTTCTCTAAGGGAGTTCTTTATATCTTTCTTAAAGTCCTCCATCATCATGATCAAGTGTGACTTTAAATCTAGATCTTGCTTTTCTGGTGTTTTGATAGTCAGTGTTTGCTTTGGTGGAAGAATTGGGCTCTGATGATGCCATGTAGTCTTTGTTTCTGTTGCTTCAGTCCTGTGCTTGCCTCTCACCATCAGGTTGTCTCTGGTGTTACTTTGTTTTGCTCTTTCTGACAGTGGCTTGACCGTCCTATAGGCCTGTGTGTCAGGAGTGGTATAGACCTTTTTTCCTGTTTTCTTTCAGACAGTTATAGGAACAAAGTGTTCTGCTTTCATGCATGTAGTCACTCCTGTCCTCTGGCTTTCAGCTGTCCCTATGGGCAGGAACCAGAAAGACCTGCCCCTTCTTCTCCTGGGTCCCTGTGTGCAGGGGACCCAGATGGTGCTAGGCATTTTCCTCTAGAGGCAGAAATGTGGGCAGAGCATAGTCTCCTCTGGTTTCCCAGGTGTGTCTGCCCCTCTGAAAGTCTAGTTCTCCCTCCCACAGTATTTGGGTGCAGGGACCTGTTTGACCTGGTCCAGTCAGATCCACACACAGTCTGGACCACAGGGCTCCTGCAGCTTGACTGACCCTATCTTCCTGTGCCCAGAGGCCCTATTCAGTTTCCTCTTGTGCCAGGGATGTAGTCAAATGTGGGCAGAAGTGGTGGTCTCTCTCTCCCTGCAGTCTGGGCAATCAGGTTTCTCTGCCAGGGGGTTTGGGAACAGGGAGCTGTGGGCCAGGATCAGTAAGGTTCAGGTGCCGGCTAGAAACCGGAAGTGTCTGGTGCCAGAGGAATTTTGCCTTTGTGTATCCTGAGTCCACTAGGCAGGTCACTTGGAGCAGAAAAGTTGGTCTTAACTCTGGTCTTGGACCTGAAGTCACTCCTCGGGGCTTGGTTTCAGCTATCCATAGGGCAGAAACCAGAAGGGCCTACCATGCCTTCTCCTAGGTCCCTGTGCACATGGGGCCCAGATTGTGCTAGGCATTTTCCTCTAGAGTCAGAAATGTGGGCAGAGAGTAGTCTCCTCTGTTTTCCCAGCATGTCTGCCCCTCTGAAGGTCTAGCTCTCCCTCCCCTGGATATATTTCTTTATTTATATTTCAAATGCTATTTCCTTCTTCAGTTTCCTGTCCATAAGCCCCCTATTTAATCCCCCTCCCCCATAGAGGTGTTCACCCCATTTACTCGCCCTTAACAAAACCCCCAAAATTCCCCTGCACTGGGGGTCCAACCTTGGCAGGACCAAGGGTTTCCCCTTCCACTGGTGCCCCAACAGGTCTATTCTCTCCTACATATACAGTTGGAGCCCTGAGGCAATTCATGCATAATCTTTGGGTAGTTGTTTAGTCCGAGGAAGTTTTAGTTGGTAGATATTGTTGTTCTCATGGGGTTTCAAGCCCCATCAGCTCCTTCAATCCTTTCTCTAATTCCCCCAAAGGGGGTCCCCTTTTCACTTCAGTGGTTTGCTGCTAGTATTCACCTCTGTATTTGACATGGTCTGGTTGTGTATCTCAGGAGATATCTATATCCAGATCCTGTAACCATGCACTTCTTAGCTTCATCAATCTTATCTAGTTTTTTGGTAACTGTATATATGTGGGCCACATGTGGGGCAGGCTCTGAATGGCCATTCCTTCCGTCTCTGCTCTTTGTACCCATATACCCTCCTATAGATATTTTTCTTCCCCCTTTTTATAAAGAGTGAAGAATCTGCCTTTTGGTCATCATTCTTCTTATTCTTCATGTGGAATGTGGATGGCATCTTGGGTAATTTGAGCTTTTGGGCTAATATCCACTTATCAATGAGTGCATAGCATGTGTGTTTTTCTATGATTGGGTTACCTCACTCAGGATGATATTTTCTAGTTCAATCCATTTGCCTATGAATTTCCTGAGGTCATTGTTTATGGTTGCTAAGTAGTACTGCAATGTTTAGATACCACATTTTCTGAATCCATCCCTCTGTTTAAGGGCATTTGGATTGATTCCAGCTCTGGCTATTTTAAAGAATGTTGCTATGAATATAGTGGAGCACGTGTTCTTGTTGTATGTTGGGGCATCTTTTGGGTATATGCCTAGGAGAGGTATAGCTGCGTCCTCAGGTAGTGCATTGTCCAATTTTCTGAGGAACCTCCAGACTGACTTGCAGAGTGGTTGTACCAGTTTGCAATACCACCAACAATGGAGGAGTATTCCTCTTTCTTCACATCCTCCCCAGCATCTGCTATCACCTGAGATTTTGATCTTAGCCATTTTGACTGGTGTGAGGTGGAATCTCAAGGTTGTTTTAATTTGCGTTTCCCTGATGACTATGGATGTTGAACATTTCCTTAGGTACTTCTCAGTCATTCAATATTCCTCAGCTGAGAATTCTTTGTTTAGATCTGTACACCATTTTTTAATAGAGTTATTTGACTTCTGGAGTCTAACTTCTTGAGTTGTTTGTATAGTTTGGATATTAGCCCTCTATCGGGTGTAGGATTGGTAAAGAACTTTTCCCAATAATTTGGTTGCCATTTTGTCCTAATGAGAGAGTCCTTTGCCTTACAGAAGCTTTGCAGGTTTCTGAGGTCCCATTCGTCAATTCTTGATCTTAGAGCATAAGCCATTGGTGTTTTGTTCAGAAAATTTTCCCCAGTGCCCATGTGTTGAAGACACTTCCCCACATTTTCTTCTGTTAGTTTGAGTGTATCTGCTTTGATGTGGAGGTCTTTGATCCACTTGGACTTTAGCTTTTTATGGGGCTATAAGAATGGAACGATTTGCATTCTTCTACATGTTGACTTCCAGTTGAACAAGCTCCATTTGTTGAAAATGCTATCTTTTTTCCATTGGATGGTTTTAGATCCTGTGTCAAAGATCAAGTACCCATAGGTATGTGGGTTCATTTCTGGATCTTCAATTCTATTCTAATCTATCTGCCTGTCTCTGTACAAATACCATACAGTTTTTATCACTATTGCTCTCTAATACTGCTTGAGGTCAGGGATGGTGATTCCTTAGAAGTTCTTTTACTATTAAGGATAGTTTTCACTATCCTGATTTTTTGCTATTCCAAATGAATTTGCAAATGGCTCTATCTCTATTGAGTTATAATTTTGAGGGGATTGCATTGAATCTGTTGACTTCTTTTGGCAAAATGGCCATTTTTACTATATTAATCCTGCCTATCCAGGAACATGGGAGGTCTTTCCATCTTCTGAGATATTCTTCAATTTCTTTCTTCCAAGAATTAAAGTTCTTGTCATGTAGATCTTTCACTTCCTTGGTTAACTTCACACCGAGGTACTTTATATTATTTTGGAGTATTATGAAGGGTGTCCTTTCCCTAATTTCTTTCTTACCCTGTTTATCGAGTAGAGGCAGACTACCGATTTGCTTTAGTTAAATTTATACCCAGATACTTGCTGAAGTTGTTTATAAAGTTTAATAGTTCTCTTTTGAAACTTTTGGTGTCACTTAATTATGCTACCATATCATTTTCAAATAGTAATATTTTGACTTCTTCCCTTCCAATTTACATCCTTTGATCTTTTGTTGTCTGATTGCTCTGGCTATTATGTCAAGTACTTTATAGAATATGTAGGGAGAGACTGGGCAGCCTTGTCTAGTCCCTGATTTTAGTGGGATTGCTTCATGTTCTCTCCATTTAGTTTGATGTTAGCTCCTGGTTTGCTGTATATGCCTTTTACTATGTTTAAGTATGGGGCTTGAATTCCTAATCTTTCCAGGAGTTTTCTCATAAAGGGGTGTTAAATTTTCTCAAATGCTTTCTGGGCATCTACTGAAATGATCATGTGGTTTTTATCTTAGAGTTTCTTTATATAGTGGATTATGTTGATGGATTTCTGTATGATGAACCATCCCCGCATCCCTGGAATGAAGCCTACTCAACCATGATGGATGATCATTTTGATGAGTTCTTGGATTAGGTTTGCAAGAATTTTATTGAGTATTTGGCATCAGTATTTATAAGGGAAATTGTTCTGAAGTTCTTTTTCTTTGTTGGGTCTTTGTATGGTTTAGGTTTAAGAGTAATTGTGGCTTCATAGAAGGAATTTGGTAGTGCTCTGTCTGTATCTATATTGTGGATAGTTTGGACAGTATTAGTATGAGGTCTTCTATGAAGGTCTGATAGAATTCTGCACTAAACACACCTCGTCCTGGACTCTATTTGGTTGGGAGACTTTTAATGACTATTTCTATTTCTTTAGGAGTTATGGGGTTGGTTAGATGATTTATCTGTTCCTGATTTAACATTAGTACCTGGTATTTGTCTAGAAAATTGTCCATTTTTCTCCAGATTTTCCAGTTTTGTTCAATATAGGCTTTTGTAGTAGGATCTGATGATCTTCTGAATTTCCTCAGAGTCTGTTGTTATGTCTCCCTTTTCATTTTGATTTTGTTAATTTGGATACTCTCTCTCTCTCTCTCTCTCTCTCTCTCTCTCTCTCTCTCTCTCTCTCTTTGCCCTCTGGTTCGTCTGGCTAAGGATTTATCTATCACGTTAATTTTCTCAAAGAACCAGGTCCTTCTTTTGTTTCTACTTTATATAATTCTCTTTGTTTCTCTTTTATTGATTTCAACCTTGAGTTTGATTATTTCCTGCCTTCTACTCCTCATGGGTCTATTTGTTTCTTTTTATTTCTAGAGCTTTTATATGTGCTGTCAAGCTGCTGATGTATGAACTCTTCTTCTTGAGGAAATAAAAAAGAAATTAAAGACTTCTTAGAATTTAATAAAAATGAAAATACAACATGCCCAAACTTATGGAACACAATGAAAGCTGTGCTAAGAGGAAAACTCATAGCTCTGAGTGCCTGCAAAAAGAAAAAGGAAAGATCATATGTCAGCAGCTTGACAGCAAGCCGAAAAGCTCTAGAAGAAAAGAAAATAAGACCAAGAGAAGGAAATCATCAAACTCAAGGCTGAAATCAACCAAGTAGAAAAGAAAGGGATACACAAAGAATCAATAAAACCAAAAGCTGGTTCTTTGAGAAAATCAACAAGATAGATAAACCCTTAGCCAGAGTAACCAGAGGTCACAGAGAGTATATCAAAATTACCAAAATCAGAAATGAAAAGGGAGACATAACAACAGAATCTGAGGACATTAAAAATATCATCAGATCCTACAAAAAACCTATATTCCACAAGACTGGAAAATCTGAAGGAAATGTTCAATTTTCTAGACAGACACAAGGTACCAAAGTTAAATCAGAAACAAATAAACCATTCAAACAACCCCAAAACTCCTAAAGAAATAGAAGCAGTTATTAAAAGTCTCCCAACCAAAAAGAGTCCAGGACCAGATGGCTTTAGTGCAGAATTCTATCCGATCTCCATAGAAGACCTCATATTAATACTGTCCAAACTATTCCACAAATTAGAAACGGCCGGAGCACTACCAAACTCCTTCTATGAAGCCACAATTATTCTTATACCAAAACGGCACAAAGACCCAACAAAGAAAGAGAACTTCAGACCAATTTCCCTTATGAATATTGATGGAAAAATACTCAATAAAATTCTTGCAAACTGAATCCAAGAACACATTAAAACAATCATCCATCATGATCAAGAAGACTTCACCCCAGGCATGCAGGGATGGTTTAATATACGGAAAACCATCAATGTAATCCACTATGTAAACAAGCTGAAAGATAAAAGCCACATGATCACTTCAGTAGATGCTGAGAAAGCATTTGACAAAATTAAACACCCCTTCATGAAAAGAGTCCTGGAAAGTACAGGAATTCAAGACCCATACCTAAACATAGTAGAAGCAATATACAGCAAACCAGTAGCCAACATCAAACTAAATGGAGAGAAACTTGAAGCAATCCCACTAAAATCAGTGACTAGACAAGGCTGCCTACTCTCTTCCTACTTATTCAATACAGTGCTCGAAGTCCTACCCAGGTCAATCAGACAATAAAAGGAGTTCAAAGGGATACAAATTGGACGGGAAGAAATCAAATTATCACTATTTACAGATGATTTAATAGTATACTTAAGTGACCCCAAAAGTTCTACCAGAGAACTACTTAACCTGATAAACAACTATAGCACAGTGTCAGGTATAAAATTAACTCAAAAGATAAACAGAATGAGAAAAAAATAAGGGAAATGACACCCTTCACAAGATTTCCAAATAATATAAAATATCTTGGTGTGACTTTAACCAAGCAAGTGAAAGATCTGTATGACAAGAACTTCAAGTCCCTGAAGAAAGAAATTGAGGAAGATCTCAGAAGATGGAAAGATCTCCCATGCTAATAGATTGGCAGGATTAATATAGTAAAAAGGGGCCATTTTACAAAAAGCAATTTAGAGATTCAATGCAATCCCCATCTAAATTCCTACTAAATTCTTTGTAGAGACAGAAAGAGCAATTTGCAAATTCATTTGGAGTAACAAAAAACCCAGGATAGTGAAAACTATAGTCAACAATAAAAGTACTTCTGGGGGAATCACCAACCCTGACTTCAAGCAGTGTTACAGAGCAATAGTTATAAAAACTGTATGGGATTAGTACATAGACAGGCAGATAGAACCACACACCTATGATGGTCACTTGATCTTTGACAAAGGAGCTAAAACCATCCAATGGAAAAAAGATAGCGTTTTCAACAAATGGTGCTGGTTCAATTGGAGGTCAGCATGTAGAAGAATGCAAATCGATCCAACTTATCACCATATACAAAGCTTAAGTCCAAGTGCATAAAGGACTTCCACATACAACCAGATACACTAAAACTAATAGCAGAAAGAGTGGGGAAGAGTCTCAAATGCATGGGCACTTGGGAAAATTTCCTGAACAAAACACCAATGGCTTATGCTCTAAGATCAGGAATCGACAAATGGGACCTCATAAAGCTGCAAAGCTTCTGTAAGGCAAAAGACACTCTCACTGGGACAAAATGGCAACCAACAGATTGGGAAAAGATCTTTCCCAATCCTACAACTGATGAGCTAATATCCAAAAGAACTCAAAAAGTTAGACTACAGAGAATCAAATAACCCCTTTAAAAAATTGAGGACAGAGTTATACAAAACATTCTCAGCTGAGGAAAATCAAATGGTGGAAAAGCACCTAAAGAAATGTTAAACATCCTTAGTCATCAGGGAAACACAAATCAAAACAACCCTGAGATGCCACCTTACACCAATCAGAATGGCTAAGATTAAAAAAACTCAGGTGACAGCAGATGATGACAAGGATGTGGAGAAAGAGGAGCACTCCTCTTTGGTGGGATTGCAAACTGGCACAACCACTTTGGTAATCAGTCTGGAGGTTCTTCAGGAAATTGGACATTCCACTACCTGAGGTCCCAGCTATACCTCTCCTGGGCATATACCCAAAAGATGCTACAACATACAACCATGTTCACCATGTTCATAGCAGCCTTATTTATAATAGTCAAAAGATGAAAAAAACATAGATTCCCTTCAACAGAGGAATGGATTAAAATATATGGTACATCTACACAATAGAGTACTACTCAGAGATCAAAAACAATGACTTCATGAAATTCATAGGCAATTGGAATGAACTAGAAAATATCATCCTGAGTAAGGTAACCCAATCACAGAAAAACACACTTGGTCTACACTCATTGGTAAGTTAATATTAACCCAAAAGCTCAAATTACCCAACATGCAATCCACATTCCACATGAAGATTAAGAAGAATGATGACCAAAAGGCAGATGCTTCGCTCTTTATAAAAAGGTGGAAGAAAAATATCTATAGGAGAGGATATGGATACAAAGTTTAGACCAGAGACTGAAGGAATGCCCATTCAGAGCCTGACCTACATGTGACCATCTATATACAGCCACAAAAACTAGATAACATTGATGAAGCTAAAAGGTGCATGTTGAAAGGGACCGGATATAGATCTCTCCTAAGAGACACATCCAGGGCATGTCTAATACAGAGGTCAATGCTAGCAACAAATCACTGAACTGAGAACAAGACCCCCTTCGGTGGAATTAGAGGAAGGATTGAAAGAGCTGAAGAGGCTTGCAACCCCATAAGAACAACAATGCCAACCAATCAAAGCTTCCAGGAACTAAATCACTACTGAAAGACTATACATGGACTGACCCAGGGATTCCAACTGCATATGTAGCAAAGAATAGCCCTGTTGGGGCACCAGTGGAAGGCAAAGCCCTTGATTCTTCCAAGGTTGAACCTCCAGTGCAGAGGAATATGGAGGGTGCAGTAAGGGCAATGGATGAGAGGAATAACCATATGGAGGAGGGAGGGGATTATGGACAGGAAATGTGGAAAGGGAATAACATTTGAAATGTAAGTAAAGAATATACCAAGCCCTTGGGAGAGAGAGCTCACTGCCCGGAAAGGTGAGCACTCCTGAGACTGCAGAGCGGGAGAGACCACCAATACTGCCCACCATTGCCCACATCCCTGGCCCAAGAGGAAACTGTATAGGGCCTCTGGGAACCGGAAGAGAGGGGCACCCAAGTGGCAGGTACCCTGCAGTCCAGACACAGATCTGAAGGGACCCAATCAAAAACTTCCTGCACCCAAATTCCATGGGAGGGAGAGCTAAATCGTCAGAGAGGCAGACACTCCTGGGAAGCCAGAAAAGAATACACTCTCCCCACATTTCTGATTCCAGAGAAAAACACCTAATGCCATCGGGGACCTGGTGCAAGGGGCCCCAGGATAAGGCAGTACAGGCCCTCCTGGTTGCAGCCCTAATGGACAGCTCAAAAACAGCCGCCCAGGAGCCACTTCAGTGATGAGACCAACTTTTCTGCTCCAAGCGACCTGACTGGTGGACATGGGACACAGGCCCACAGGAACAGCTGAAGACCTGTACATAGGAAAGACTACACGCCCAAAAGCAGAACACTCTGTTCCCATAACTGACTGAAAGAAAACAGGAAAATAGGTGTACAGCACTCCTGACATACAGGCCTATAGGACGATCTAGCCACTGTCAGAAATAGCAGAACAAAGTAACACCGGAGACAACCTGATGGCAAGAGGCAAGCACAAAAACCCAAGCAAGAGAAACGAAGACTACATGGCATCACCGGAGCCCAATTCTCCCACCAAAGCAAACCACTGAATATCCAAATACACCAGAAAAGCAAGATCTAGATTTAAAAACACATTTGATCATGATGATGGAGGACATGAAGAAAGACATAAAGAACTCCCTTAGAGGAACTGAGGAAAACATAAATAAACAAGTAGAAGCCTATAGAGAGGAATCACAAAAATCCCTGAAAGAATTTTAGGAAAACACAATCAAACAGGTGAAGGAATTAAAAATGGAAATAGAATCAATAAAGACAGCACAAAGGTAGACAACCCTGGACATAGAAAACCAAAGGAAGAGGCAAGGAGGTATAGGTACAAGCATCACCAACAGAATGCAAGAGATAGAAGAGAGAATCTCAGGAGCAGAAGATTTCATAGAAATCATTGACACAACTGTCAAAGATAATGTAAAACAGAAAAAGCTACTGGTCCAAAACAAACAAGAAATCCAGGACTCAATGAGAAGATCAAACCTAAGGATAATAGGTACAGAAGAGAGTGAAGAATCCCAGCTCGAAGGACCAGTAAATGTCTTCAACAAAATCATAGAAGAAAACTTCCCTAACCTAAAGAAAGAGATGCCCATAAATATAGAATACTACAGAACACCAAACGGATTGCACCAGAAAAGAAACTCCTCCTGTCATATAATAGTCAAAACACCAAATAAACAAAACAAAGAAAGAATATTAAAAGCAGTAAGGGAAAATGGTCAAGTAAGATATAAAGGCAGACCTATTGGGCATCACACTGGACTTCTCACCAGAGACTATGAAAAGCAGAACATCCTAGACAGATGTTAAACAAACCCTAATACAACACAAATGCCAGCCCAGGTTATTGTATCCAGCAAAAAATCTCAATTAACATAGATGGAGAAACCAAGGTATTCCATGACAAAACCAAATTTATATAATATCTTTCTACAAATCCAGCACTACAAAGGATAATAAATGGTAAAACCCAACACAAAGAGGCAAGCTATACCCTAGAAAAAGCAAAAAACTAATCATTTTCCAACAAAACAAAGAAAAGGTAAGCACACAAATATAATCTCATATCCAAACATGAATATAACAGGAAGCAACAATCACTATTCCTTAATATCTCTCAACATCAGTGGACTCAATTCCCCAATAAAAACACACAGAATAAAAAAATGGATACAGAATGGGGACCCTGCACTCTGCTGCCTACAGGAAACACACCTCAGGGACAAAGACAGACACTACCTCAGAGTAAAAGGCTGGAAAACAACTTTCCAAGCAAATGGTCTGAAGAAGCAAGCTGGAGTAGCCATTCTAGTATCGAATAAAATCAATTTTCAACCAAAAGTCATCAAAAAAGATGAGGAAGGACACTTCATATTCATCAAAGGAATAAACCACCAGATGAACTCTCAATCCTAAATATCTATGCTCCAAATACAAGGGCAGCTACATACATGAAAGAAACCTTACTAAAGCTCAAAGCACACAATGCACCTCACACAAAAATAGTAGGAGATTTCAACATCCCACACTCATCAATGGACAGATCATGGAAACAGAAATTAAACAGAGACATAGACAGACTAAGAGAAGTCATGAACCAAATGGACTTAACAGATATTTATAGAACATTCTATCCTAAAGCAAAAGGATATACCTTCTTCTCACCACCTCATGGTACTTTCTCCAAAATTGACCATACAATTGGTCATAAAACAGGCATCAACAGAAACAGAAAGATAGAAATAATCCCATGAGTACTATCAGACCGTCATGGGCTAAACCGGGTCTTCAATAACAGTAAAGAAAGAACCCACATATGGCACTGGACCTGCAGGTCCCCTGCGCTCCAGACACCACCAAAACCTGAAGGGACTGGATCAACAATTCTCTGCACCCAAATCCCGTAGGAGGGAGAGCTAAACCTTCAGAGAGGCAGACACGCCTGGGAAGCCAGAAGAGACTACATTCTGTCCACATTTCTGACTCCAGAGGAAAACACCAAATGCCATCTGGGACCCTGGTGCATGTTGGCTCCTGAAAAAGGCGGCGCAGGCCCTCCTGGTTACTGCCCTCACTAAGAGCTCAAAAGCAACACCAACGAGCAAACTTGAGCCGCGGGACCACAGGTAGGACCAACTTTTCTGCTCCATGCGACCTGACTGGTGGTCTCAGGACACACAGAGGCAAAATTCCTTTAGGATTGGACACTTACAGTTTTTTAGCTGGATTCCCAACCTCGCTGAACCCCACCTGCAGCTCACTGCTCCCAAACACTGTGAGAGAGAGAGCCCACCGCCTGAACAGGTGGGCACTTCTGAGACTGCAGAGCAGAAAAGACCACCAATACTGCCCACCCCTGCCCACATCCCTGGCCCAAGAGGAAACTGTATACAGCCTCTGGGAACAGGAAGATAAGGGCACTGGAGTGGCAGGTCTCCTGCGCCCCAGACACGACCGGAACCTGAAGGGATCAGATCAACATTTCTCTGCAACCAAATCCCGTGGGAAGGAGAGCTAAACCTTCAGAGAGGCAGACACGCCTGGGAAACCAGAAGAGACTACACTCTTCCCACATTTCTGACTCCAGAAGAAAACACCAAACACCATCTGGGAAGCTGGTGCACGATGGCTCCTGGAAAAGGTAGCACAGATCCTCCTGGTTGCTGCCCCCACAGAGAGCTCATAAGCAACACCCGATGAGCAAACTTGAGCCTCGAGACCGCAGGTACAATGAACTTTTCTGCTCCAAGTGACCTGCTTGGTGAACCCAGGACAAAGGCCCACATGAACAGCTGAAGACCTGTAGAGAGGAAAAACTACATGCCCGAAAGCAGAACACTCTGTTCCCATAACTGGCTGAAAGAAAACAGGAAAACAGATCTACAGCACTCCTGACACACAGGACTATAGGACAGTCTAGCCACTGTCAGAAATAGCAGAACAAAGTAACACCAGAGATAATCTGATGGTAAGAGGCAAGCGTAGAAACCCAAGCAACAGAAACCAAGACTACATGGCATCATCGGAGCCCAATTCTCCCACCAAAGCAAACACTGAATATCCAAACACGCCAGAAAAGCAAGATCTAGATTTAAAATCACATTTGATCATGATACTGCAGGACTTCAAGAAAGACATGAAGAACTCCCTTACAGAAACTCAGGAAAACATAAATAAAACAGTAGAAGCTTATAGAGAGGAATCACAAAAATCCCTGAAAGAATTCCAGGAAAACACAATCAAACAGGTGAAGGAATTAAAAATAAACATACAAGCAATAAAGAAAGAACACAGGGAAACAACCCTGGTTATAGAAAACCAAAGGAAGAGACAAGTAGCCGTAGAGACAAGCATCACCAACAGAATGCAAGAGATAGAAGAGAGAATCTCAGGAGCAGAAGATTCCATAGAAACCATTGACACAACTGTCAAAAATAATGTAAAATGGAAAAAGCTACTGACCCAAAACATACAGGTAATCCAGAACACAATGAGAAGATTAAACCTAAGGATAATAGGTATAGAAGAGAGTGAAGACTCCCAGCTCAAAGGACCAGTAAATGTCTTTAACAAAATCAAAGAAGAAAACTTCCCTAACCTAAAGAAAGAGATGCCCATAAGCATACAAGAAGCCTACAGAACTCCAAATAGATTGGACAAAAAAAGAAACTCCTCCCGTCACATAATAGTCAAAACACCAAATGCACAAAATAAAGAAAGAATATTAAAAGCAGTAAGGGAAAAAGGTCAAGTAACATATAAAGGCAGACCTGTCAGAATCACACCAGACTTCTCGCCAGAGACTATGAAAGCCAGAATATCCTGGACAGATGTCATACAGACCCTAAGAGAACACAAATGCCAGCCCAGGTTACTGTATCCTGCAAAACTCTCAATCAACATAGATGGAGAAACCAAGATATTCCATGACAAAACCAAATTTACACAATATCTTTCTACAAATCCAGCGCTACAAAGGACAATAAATGGTAAAGCCCAACATAAGGAGGCAAGCTACACCCTAGAAAAAGCAAGAAACTAATCATCTTGGCAACAAAACAAAGAGAAGAAAAGCATACAAACATAATCCCACATCCAAATATGAATATAACAGGAAGCAATAATCACTATTCCTTAATATCTCTCAACATCAGTGGACTCAATTCCCCAATAAAAACACACAGAATAAAAAAATGGATACAGAATGGGGACCCTGCACTCTGCTGCCTACAGGAAACACACCTCAGGACAAAGACAGACACTACCTCAGAGTAAAAGGCTGGAAAACAACTTTCCAAGCAAATGGTCTGAAGAAGCAAGCTGGAGTAGACATTCTAATATCAAATAAAATCAATTTTCAACTAAAGTCATCAAAAAAGATGAGGAAGGACACTTCATATTCATCAAAGGAAAAATCCACCAAGATGAACTCTCAATCCTAAATATCTATGCCCAAAATATAAGGTCACCTACATACATAAAAGAAACCTTACTAAAGCTCAAAACACACATTGCACCTCACACAATAATAGTAGGAGATTTCAACATCCCACTCTCATCAATGGACAGATCATGGAAACAGAAATTAAACAGAGACGTAGACAGACTAAGAGAAGTCATGATCCAAATGGACTTAACAGATATTTATAGAGCATTCTATCCTAAAGCAAAAGGATATACATTCTTCTCAGCTCCTCATGGTACTTTCTCCAAAATAGACCATATAATTGGTCAAAAAACGGGCCTCAACAGGTACAGAAAGATAGAAATAATCCCATGCCTGCTATCAGACCACCACGGCCTACAGCTGGTCTTCAATAACAATAAGGGAAGAACGCCCACATATACGTGGAAGTTGAACAATGCTCTACTCAACGATAACCTCATCAAGGAAGAAATAAAGAAAGAAATTAAAGACTTCTTAGAATTTAATGAAAATGAAGGTACAACATACCCAAACTTAAGGGACACAATGAAAGCTGTGCTAAGAGGAAAACTCATAGCTCTGAGTGCCTGCAGAAAGAAACAGGAGAGAGCATATGTTAACAGCTTGACAGAAAACCTAAAAGCTCTAGAATAAAAAGAAGCAAATACCCCCAGGAGGAGTAAAAGGCAGCAAATAATAAAACTCAGAGCTGAAATCAACCAAATAGAAACAAAAAGGACCATAGAAGAATCAACAGAACCAAAAGTTGGTTCTTTGAGAAAATCAACAAGATATATAAATCCTTAGCCAGACTAACAAGAGGACACAGAGAGTGTGTCCAAATTAACAAAATCAGAAATGAAAGGGGAGACATAACAACAGAGACAGAGGAAATTCAAAAATCATCAGATCCTTCTACAAAAAGCCTATATTCAACAAAACTTGAAAATCTGCAGGAAATGGACAATTTCCTAGACAGATACCAGGTACCGGGTTAAATCAGGAACAGATAAACCATTTAAACAACCCCATAACTCCTAAAGAAATAGAAGCAGTCATTAAATATCTCCCAACCAAAAAGAGCCCAGGACCTGACGGGTTTAGGGCAGAATTCTGTCAGACCTTCATAGAAGACCTCATACCAATACTATCCAAACTACTCCACAAAATTGAAACAGATGGAGCACTACCGAATTCCTTCTATGAAGTCACAATTTCTCTTATACCTAAAGCACACAAAGACCCAACAAAGAAAGAGGACTCCAGAACAAGTTCCCTTATGAATATCGACGCAAAAATACTCAACAAAATTCTGGCAAACTGAATCCAAGGTCACAACAAAACAATCATGCACCGTGATCAAGTAGGCTTCATCCCAGGCATGCAGGGATGGTTTAATATACGGAAAACCATCAACGTGATCCATTAGATAAACAAACTGAAAGAACAAAACCACATGATCATTTCATTAGATGCTGAGAAAGCATTTGACAAAATTCAACACCCCTTCATGATAAAAGTCCTGGAAAGAATAGGAATTCAAGGCCCATACCTAAACATACTAAAAGCCATATACAGCAAACCAGTCGCTAACATTAAACTAAATGGAGAGAAACTTGCAGCAATCCCACTAAAATCAGGGACTAGACAAGGCTGCCCACTCTCTCCCTACTTATTCAATATAGTTCTTGAAGTTCTAGCCAGAGCAGTCAGACAACAAAAGGAGATAAAGGGATACAGATTGGAAAAGAAGAAGTCAAAATATAACTATTTGCAGATGATATGATAGTATATTTAAGTGATCCCAAAAGTTCCACCACAGAACTACTAAACCTGATAAACACTTTCAACAATGTTCCTGGGTATAAAACTAACTCAAATAAATCAGTAGCCCTCCTCTACACAAAAGAGAAACAAGCCAAGAAAGAAATTCGAGAAACCACACCCTTCACAACAGTCCCAAATAATATAAAATACCTCGGTGTGACTTGAACCAAGCAAGTGAAAGATCTATATGATAAGAACTTCAAGCCTCTGAAGAAAGAAATTGAAGAAGATCTCAGAAGATGGAAAGATCTCCCATGATCATGGATTGGGATGATTAACATAGTAAAAATGGCCATTTTACCAAAAGCAATCTACATATTCAATGCAATCCCCATCAAAATACCAATCCAATTCTTCAAAGAGTGAGAAGAACAATTTGCAAATTCATCTGAAATAACAAAAAACCCAGGATAGCTAAAACTTTCCTCAACAATAAAAGGACTTCAGGGGGAATCACTATCCCTGAACTCAAGCAGTATTACAGAGTAATAGTGATAAAAACTGCATGGTATTGGTACAGAGACAGACAGATAGACCAATGGAACAGAATTGAAGACCCAGAAATGAACCCACACACCTATGGTCACTTGACTTTTGACAAAGGAGCCAAAACCATCCAATGGAAGAAAAGAAGCATTTTCAGCAAATGGTGCTGGTTCAACTGGAGGTCAACATGTAGAAGAATGCAGATCGATCCATGCTTATCACCCTGTACAAAGCTTAAGTCCAAGTGGATCAAGGACCTCCACATCAAACAAGATACACTCAAACTAATACAAGAAAAACTAGGGCAGCATCTCGAACACATGGGCACTGGAAAAAATTTCCTGAACAAAACACCAATGGCTTATGCTCTAAGATCAAGAATTGACAAATGGGATCCCATAAAACTGCAAAGCTTCTGTAAGGCAAAGGACACTGTGGTTAGGACAAAACAGCAACCAACAGATTGGGAAAAGATCTTTACCAATCCTACAACAGATAGAGGGCTTATATCCAAAATATACAAAGAACTCAAGAAGTTAGACTACAGGGAGACAAATAACCCTATTAAAAATGAAGTTCAGAGCTAAACAAATAATTCACAGCTGAGGAATTCCGAACGGCAGAGAAACATCTAAAGAAATGTTCAACGTCTTTAGTCATAAGGGAAATGCAAATCAAAACAACCCTGAGATTTCACTTCACACCAGTCAGAATGGCTAAGATCAAAAACTCCGACGACAGCGGATGCTGACGAGGATGTGGAGAAAGAGGAACACTCCTCCATTGTTGGTTGGATTGCAGACTGGTACACCATTCTGGAAATCAATCTGGGTGTTGCTCAGAAAATTGGACATTGAACTGCCTGAGGACCCAGCTAAACCTCTCTTGAGCATATACCCAAAATATGCCCCAACATATAAAAAAGACACGTGCTCCACTCTGTTCATAGCAGCCTTATTTATAATAGCCAGAAGCTGGAAAGAACCTAGATGCCCTTCGTCAAAGGAATGCATACTGAAAATGTGGTACATCTACACAATGGAGTACTACTAAGTTATCAAAAACAATGACTTTATGAAATTCATAGGCAAATGGATGGAATTGAAAAATCTCATCCTGAGTGTGGTAACCCAATCACAGAAAAACACACATGGTATGCACTCATTGATAAGTGGATATTAGCCCAAATGCTTGAATTACCCTAGATGCACAGAACACATGAAACAAGATGGATGATCAAAATGCGAATGCTTCACTCCTTCTTTAAAATGGGAACAAGAATACCCTTGGCAGGGAATAGGGAGGCAAAGTTTAGAACAGAGGCTGAAGGAACACCCATTCAGAGCCTGCCCCACATGTGGACCATACACATACCGCCACCAAACTAGATTAGATGGATGAAGCAAAGAAGTGCAGGCTGACAGGAACCAGATGTAGATCTCCCCTGAGAGACAAAGCCAGAATATGGCAAATTCACAGGCAAATGCCAGCAGCAAACCACTGAACTGAAAACGGGACCCCCGTTGAAGGAATCAGAGAAAGGACTGAAAGAGCTTGAAGGGGCTCGAGACCCCATATGAACAACAATGCCAACCAATCAGAGCTTCCAGGGAATAAGCCACTACCCAAAGACTATATGTGGACTGACCCTGGGCTCCAACCTCATAGGTAGCAATGAATAGCCTAGTAAGAGCACCAGTGGAAGGGGAAGCCCTTGGTCCTGCCAAGACTGACCCCCCAGTGCATGTGATTGTTGGGGCAAGGGCGGTGACAGAGGGAGAATGGGGAGGGGAACACCCATATAAAAGGGAAGGGACAGGAGTTAGGGGGATGTTGGCCTGGAAACAGGAAAAGAGAATAACATTTGAAATGTAAATAAGAAACACCCAATTTAATAAAGATGGAGGGGAAAAAAGGCATTTAAGTGGAAAAAAAAGAAATGGCAATGAGGTTATATAATGGAAAATACAGCATGTGGAAATACTAGAAATAATTTAAAAGAAATGAAATATACTTTATTTTTTCACATTTTCATCTAATGGGGGTAATTACTTTCGTGAATTGTAATTCTTAGTATAAATGGAGTATAAGATTAAAAAAAAAGAATGTTGAATATCTTTAAGAGTTTTTCAGCCATTTCAGATTCAGCTTCTGATGATGTTTTGTATAGATATATACACCATTTTTAATTGGATTGTTTGCTTTCTTGGTGTTTAGTGTCTCCAGGTTTTTTTGTTGCTGTTGTTGTTTTTTTGTTTTGTTTTGGTTTTTTTGCTTTTTTGTTTGTTTTTTTTTGTTTTGTTTTTGTTTTTGTTTTTTTGTTTGTTTGTTTTTTACTTTGCCTGTTAGGTCTCATTCAGATGTGGAGTTGATGAAACTCTTTTTGCATACCTTACTACCATTTTCTCCTATCCATATATCAGTAATTTCCTTTGCCTTTCAGAAGATTTTCATTTTCATGATGTCCTATTTATTGATTGTTCAATTTAGTGCCTGTGCTACAGCTGTTCTGCTCAGGACTTTGTCTCTTGTGGCAATATGTTCAAGGCTATTCCCAACTTTCTCTTCTATGTAGTTCAGCACATTTCATTTTATCTTGAGTTCTTTGAAACACTTCGATGTGATTTTTATGCAGGGTGATAGATGTCAAACTATTTGTATTCTTGTACTTGCCAACATCCAGATGGACTAGTACCATTTGTTGAAAATGCCGTCTTTTTTCCATTGCAGATTTTTCACTTCTTTATCCTAAACCTGTGTCCATAGGTGTGTTGATTTATGTCAGATTCTTCAATTCTATTCCATTTGTGAATTTCTCTGTACTTTATGCCAATACCTGTAGTGGAGCTTAAAATATGGAATGGCAATACCTGCAGATATTTATTTATTATACAGGATTGCTCTTTTGCTTTTCCACATGAAGCTGAGTATTGTTCCTTCAACATCTGTAAAGGATTTGAATCACCTTCAAATTTTGATGGTGATTGTGTTAATGTGTAGTTTACTTTGGTAAAATCACCATTTATACTATGTTAATCTTATTGATCGGTGAGCATAGAAGATCTTTCCACCTTGTAATAACTTCTCCAATTTCTTTCTACAAAGATTTCAAGTTTTTGTCATATAAGTCTTTCAGTTCTTTGGTTAGAGTTACTCTGAAATGTTTTATGTTATTTGTGGCGGTTGTGGAGGGTCTTGTTTCCCTGACTTCTTTCTCAGCTTGTCCATCATTTATGTTGTGTTAGTTACTCTTATATCCATGGAATTCACTGAAAGTTTTATCAAATGTAGGACGTCCCTGGTAAAATGTGTGGCTCACCTATATGTACTATCACATCATCTGTCAATATACATACTTGACCTTCCTTTCCAATTTGAAAATGTGTATCCTCTTGATCTTTTACTATTGTATAATTTCTCTAAGTATTAGTTCAAGTCGTATATTGAATATATATGGAGTGAATTAACAACTTGTCTTATCCCTGATTTTAGTGGAATTGGGTCCAGTTTCTCACTTAATTTGATGATGGCTATAGGCTTGCAGTATACGTGTTTCTTATGTTTGGGCATGTCCCTTCTACACATAATCTCGCCAAGATTTTGTCATAAAGAAATGTGAGATATTGTCCAAAGTCTTCTCAGTAGTGAATGAGATGCTTATGTGTTTTGTGCTTTTTTTCTATCAGTTTGTTTTTTTAGTAGATTAATTTACTGATTTTTGTTTGTAGAACTTTCCATGCATCTCCGGAAGGAAAACTAGTATATCACTTGGATATTTATGTATTTTGTATTTTCAGAGTATTTTTCAGTATTTTGGTGTTTGGGTTCAGGCAAGAAACTGGTCTGAAATTTTATTTGTTGAAACTTTATGTGACTTAGCTATCAAGGTGACTGTGGCTTAAAAATGAATTTTGTAATGTTCCTTCTGATTGTATTTTGTGGAATAATTTGAGAAGTATTGGTGTTAATTCTCCTTTGAAAGTCTGGTCAAATTTAAAGCCATCATTTGTTAATTGGAAGTCTTTCAAATGACTGGTTCAAATGTTTAGGGGTTATAGGTCTAATTAAATTATTTAGCTGATCTTGATTTTACTTTGGTAAGTAGTATCTATTGAGGAAATTGTTTATTTCTTTTAGATTTTCCAATTTTGTGGACTATAGGTTTTTAAAGTATGACCTAATGATTCATAGCATTTCCTCACTGTCTCTTGGTATGTGCCATTTTCATTTCAATTTAGTTAATTTAGATATTCTCTATGTGTTTGGATAGGTGTTTTTATAACTTGTTTATTTTCTAAAATAACCAACTCTTTGTTGGTTCATTGATTCTTTGTATTATTCTCTTTGTTCCTATTTGAATGTTTTTAGATCTCGGCTTTTTTTTTTTTCTGCTCTCTTTCCTCTTTGATGGACTCACTTTGTTTTTGATTTGGAGCTTTCAAGTGTGCTATTGACTTTGATGGATCTCTTCAATTACTTTTTCTTTATCTTTTCATTTACTTATTTACTCACTTAAAAACATGAGAGCTTCTCCCATGCCTCCTCTATTCCCAATCCCACCCTAATAAATCCTGCTCCCACCATTGTCTCTTCCTCTTCTCTTCAGAGAAAGGGGAGCCATCCCTGGGTGCCACACAACCTTAGGGTTTCCAGTTGCAGTAGGACTAAGCCTAACTTCTACTACTGAGCCCCAACCAGGCAGTACAGTTTAAGGAAAGTGATCTAATGGCAGGCAGCACTGTCATAGACCAGTTCTATTCTTATTGTTAGGAGACCCACATGAAGACCAAGCTTCACATATGCTATGAATGGGTAGGGGGTCCTAGTTCCAAACACCGTATCCTCCTTGGTTGGTCATTAAGTCTCGGTGAGAATCATGGGCTCTTCTAGTTGACACAGTAGCTCTTCTTGTGTTGTCCTTGCTCTCTCCACTTACATGAATTTTATCCCCCACTGTTGCAAAAAAAAAAAAAAAAAAAAAAAAAAAAAAACCTCCCCAAGCACCTCCTGATGTTTACCTCAAGTCTGTGCCTCTGTTTCTCCCCAATGCTGGATGAAGCCTTTCGCTAGACAGTTACACTAGTCACCCATCAACAAGCATAACAGAGTACCATTAATAGTGTCATGTACTGCCTCTCAAACATGGGATGTATCTCAAGTTGGGCCAATTAGCAGCTGGCTACTCCCTCGATCTTTGTTTCAGCTTTACACCTGCCAATCTCGTAGGCAGAACTAATTTGGATTTAAAGGCTTTGTTAGTGGGTTGATGTTCCCTTCTTTTTACTAGAAATTCTGCATGGTTTCATAAGGTGGCCAATTCACTCTCCATAACCACTTCTCTTATGAGACTCAGCTAAAGTCATTGCCAAAGAAACCCTGGGACTCTCCCTTGTCCCAGGTATCCAGTTACTCCAAAATTTCCTCCCATTGTGTACCACACTCACTCACACTCTTCTCCTGCACCCCTCTTCCCATACCTGATCCCCATCCCCATCCTCATTGTAGCTCCCACACAGTTCCCTTCATCCATCCATCTCCAATGACTATGTTGTTCCCTCCTTTGAGTGAGATACATTCATCCTCCCTTGGCTCTTCCCTATTACTTAGTATCTTTTGGTCTGTGGCTTGTAGCATGGCTATCCACTACTTTATGGATGGTGTCCACTTTAAAGTAAGTGAATGACATGCATGATTTCCACTCACAATGATATATTCTAGTTGCATATATTTGGGTAAAAATTTCATAATATCCTCATTTTTAATAGCCAAAATCAAATTGTATTCTACTGTGTAAATGAACTACATTTTCTCTATCCATTCTTTAATTGAAGGCCATCTAGGTTGTTTTTAGTTACTGGCAATTATGAATAAAGCTGCTATGAACATAGCTCAGCAAATGTCCTTGTATAGAGAGGGGCATCTCTTGGGTTTATGCCCAGAAGTAATATATATTTGTGTCTTGGGATAGAACTATTCTCAATTATTTATAAAACAATTAAATCATTCTCCAAAGTAGATGTACCAGTTTGCAATCCCATCACCAATAGAGGAGTGTTGCCCTTGATCCACAGTCTCGCCAGTATGTGCTGTCTCTTGATATTTTGATCTTAGTCATTCTGAAGGGTATAAAATGGAATCTCAGAGTTGTTTTCATTTGCATTTCCCTGATCAGTATGGATGTTGAACATATTTCTTTAAATGTTTCTCAGCCATTACAGATTCCTCTGTTGAGAATTCTCTGTATAACTCTCTAAGACACTTTATTATTGGGCTTATAGGGCTTGTTGGTGTCTAAATTCTTGAGTTCTTTATTTGTTTTTGTTATTAGTCCTTTGCCACATGCATTGTTCAGGATGATATTCTCCCATTCTATAATCAGCTATTTTGTTTTATTCATCAATAAAATAAAGCTTTTCAGTATATAAGTTTCTCTTTATTATTTGTTGGTCTAAGTACCTGAGAACTAGTACCCTGTTCAGGAATTTGTCTCCTTTGCCAGTGTGTTCAACGCAGTTTTTTACTATCTCTTCTGTTATATTTAGGGTGTTGGATTTTACATTAAGGTCTTTGATTCATTTGCACTTGCATTTTGTACAGGGTGATAAATATGGATCTATTAAGATTCTTCTTTATGCAGACATCCAGTTATACCAGTACCAATTGTGGAAGATGTTTTCTTTCTTTTTTTTTACATTGTATTGTTTGGGCTTCTTTGTCAAAAATGAAGTGTCCATAGAGATGTGAGTATACTTCTGGGTCTTCAATTCTATTACATTGAGAAACATGTCTGAATACAGGTTCTTATTACAGTACTGTGAAATTTTTTCATTACTGCTTTGTAGGGTAGCTTGAAATCAGGAATGGTATTACCTACAGAAGTTCTTTCACTTTGCTTTTATTGTATTTTGACTGTATTTTAACTGATTGTTTAAGCTCTCCTGGGTTGTTGTTGTTGTTGTTGTTGTTGTTGTTGTTGTTGTTGTTTTTCCATATGAAATTGAGAATTGTTTTTGAAGATCTGTTACAAAATGGAATTTTGATGGGAATTTCAGTGAATCTGTAGATTGTTTTTGATAAGATGGCAATTTTCACATTGTTATTCCACCAATCCATAAGCAAGTGAGATCTGTCCATCTTCTGATATCTTCCTCCATTTTTTTTCTTCAGAGACATTAAGTTCCTCTCATATAGACCTTTCACTTGCTTGCTTAGAGTTAAACCAATATATTTTACATTATTTTTGGCAATTGTAAAGGTTGTTGTTTTCCTAATTTCTTTCTCAGCCTATTCATTGTTTGTATAAGGAGTGTTACAGATTTTTTAGTTGATTTTGAGTCCAGTCTCTTTGCTGAAAGTGTTTATCAGCTATAGGAGTTTTCTGGTATAATTTTGGGATCCTTCTGTGGGCTAACATATCATCTGCAAGTAGGAATACCTTTGCTTCTTCCTTTACAATTTGTGTCCCCTTGATCTCACTTCGGTTTTCTTATAATTATGACTAGATCTTTAAGTACTATGGTAAATAGATACAGAGAGGGTAAGCAGCTTCGTCTTTTCCCTGATATTAGTGGAATTGCTTTAAGGTTTTCTGATTTAATTTGATGCTATTGGTTTGCTCTACATTGCTTTTATTATGTTTAAGTATGCATCTCATATCCCTGATATTTGAAATATTTTCTCATTTGTGTCTGAAGGTTTGATTGTTTTCATAATGCCTACATACACAATACTTTTTGACATGCTGTCTATCAGCTGTATCCCAGTCCCAACATCACAGTTTATCCTGATAATACATTGTCACACTCCTGAGTGCTCAGTGAGAACAATTACTTTTCCTACGTGTATTTGGAGAAGGTGACATATTTTAATTTTATCTGTTGAGTTGTTAATTTTTAGGTGAGACCCTGAAGATACAGTCAAGTAAGTATGGAGGGAACCATGAATGTTTTGGAAGCAGCGAGGATATTATGGGGAATCTAAGATTGTTTTTTACTTCTTTTAAGTGGGATACTATTGTTGAAACTTTTGTTCAAAATGACTGAGATCAGTCTGCACAGACAGATATAGATGGAGAGAATAGCTCACACATGGGAAACCCAGAGCTCATCTGTCATAACCCTACTGGAATTAAGAAGTTCACTTTGCCATTTAATAGTGCCACTTCCTAACAAACTCATGTACAAAATGTCCTTTCCCAGATGACTTGATAACTACGTGTCTAGAGGGAGATGGGCTGATGATATCTCTTCTTTATAACTACTTCTTAGGGCTTCATTCTACAAGAGTGTTTGTCGAAGACCCAGGTGGGTGAGTGTTTCCTTTTCTCTTCATTACAGTGAGAGCTGTAATTAAGTGGTAGAAGGAAGAAGGATTTCTGTAATAAATGATTAGAGAATCCTTTGCTAGTATATTACTTTTGAGCCACCCTATATAACCAGCATTCAAGAGATGCTTGTACACATAAAGGAATTGGTGAAATGATTAAGAGAAGAACATATTTTTCTCTAAGTATGATCTCTGGTTATATATGTGACACTAGAACTATTCAGAAGAGGAACACGACCTAACAGATAAAGAGAAAGAAAAGGATAAAAGTGTGAAGGTGATCAATGGGTATTATATATTTGGTAAATATATTATGCATTCCCTCACTTTTTAAAATGAATGTACTACATATGTATGTAAAAGTTGCTCCAGATTAAATGTTTAGGGACCATATGAGACATAGGATTCTCTTGAGTGTGTACTCTAATAATTCTAACAATATGGTTTCACAAAGGGAATGCCAAATGTGTTAGTTTTCAATCCTATAACAAGTACTGAAATACCTTAGAGGGTGATGAACAAGAAAACACACTTATTGGTGTGCAGGATTACCTTCATAATATTAAGTTACCTTAAATTGTATTTTGTATTTTCTCTTTTTACTTTTTTTCCCAAGTTAAATGACTGTATGCATTTAATAATATGAAACTTAAGCTATAAGTGTACAACAAATATTAACTTAGTGTTTATTAGTTATATGTTCATTTGTTAAGTTTGCATATCTTTAGGAAATCTCATGAAAGTTTCAACTCATAGCCTAGCAATATATGAGACACTGTTAACATTATATAATAAGGGATTTCTAACTTTAGAGAGATTGGTCTCTTCAATTACAATGATTTCTCCCTTTTGCTTGTTTTCATAGTTTCTTTTGTTTACACTTTTTTCTGTTATATGGGAAATGATTCAAGCTGACTAAGAAATTTCTCAGTTCTTACATCTAGGAAATTGCACAGGTAAGCATTAGAATTAATTTTATAACCGAACAGTCTCTGTACATCTATATCTTACATGTATAACTTTTGTACATACCACCAGCAGAGGTTTAAGACAGTGATGCCATTTTCTTTAGGGCATTTTCACAAGAAGTCTTAGAACAGGTATAACTATCTATTTATTAAGTACAATTTTTGATCACTAGGCTCTTGAATAACTCCAGCTTCAGTCAAAATTTAGTATTGAACTACAGAAATGATCACTAAAGGATGGTTTTGGCATTTAATGAAACCACAAAATAATACCAGGGGTTTTGGCAAGTACATTTACAATTTTATAAAAATCACTCTTAATTATCCATTATTATGGTCCATATGAAATTGTAAACCTCCCAAGTATTACTTGTCAGCACACTAAGCTTCAGCTTTAAACAGTATATCCAAGCTTCTATTCATTCATTTAGCTTAGTAATGCCATTTTGTCACAATTAGCGGCTAAAGTTCCCAAGGTTACATGGCTCTATGCTATGGACCACAAATGTAAATTGAGGCAGCACTGCTCCTGGATCTGATCAGTCCTTTATGTTAACAATTGAACGTTTCCCTTGCTCATATTTACTTGGGCACCAGTACTGAACATTTATGTGTGAGAGACTAGCAATTTAATATCCCAGTTCCTTTTCCAGGTGACTTTTCCAGGTGTAAACACAATGCTCATCATCCTTTTGGAATCTTTTCTTCTTTTGCAACATCAAAATAAACCTGGGGAATGTTAATATTTTCTTCTTGAAAGTCACTCTTATTTCACAAACTTTTTTCATGTTTCAACATAATTTTTCTACTCTAATAAAACTAATTTTATTTGTTTCAATGTTTTTAAAGTTGTTCACCCTACAATGCTCTTATCACATCATTTTAATGTCTTTCTTGTCCTGAAGACACAAGGAAAGATCACTTATCAGCAGCTACCTCCCTTCTAGCAGTAGGATAAATTAGACAGATAGTGTCCTGGGGTTTTAAGTTCCTCTGTCTTCACGATAGCGTCTTTTGCAATTTCTAATAAAATAGATCACTTCTGTGTATTTCAAACAGATCTGAATATCTTACCCCTCATATTTATTTGATTAAATTCCTGTAAAGTTCTCTTTACCCAACAGGAAAATGGGTTAGAATTGTTTCAATTAAAATAAAATCAGCTTTACTATTTCAAGTTTTCTTAACTGAACCTTTTAACCTTGATACTGATATGATATTGAGTAAGCTATTCATTAGAAGAGAAAAAAATATTTTTAATCCTCAAATAGTATAAAAGTATTTAAAGTCAAAATTCTCAAAGTTTCCTCCAATTCTTAAAATACAATTACTCATTAAAATATTCATTTGGAAAGAAATGCCAAGTAAATTTAAGTTTAGGTGATGAATGTCACAAGTTACTTTCATTTTGCTGCAACATCAATTACTAACGTATGTATAGGAAGTTACAATGGAAAATGAAGGCAGGTGTGATGGCACACACCCATGAACCTAGCACTTTCAAGGCTAAGACAGGAAGAACGTGGGTTTGATTGAAGTTGGTCTGAAATACAGGTTGCAATCTCCCTCCTTCATTTGTTTTAACACACACACACACACACACACACACACACACTCACACACTTTTCAGTGAACATTTTCATATCTTTCCCAAACTCACACTATGGAACTGGGAAACTCTGGGGATGAGTGCTTCCCCACAGTCTCTACAGCAATAGTCCTGCTGCTGCTGCAGGATCTCAGAGGAACTGGCTCACAGTGTGAGACTGTAATATTCTAGTCAACATCATAGACGCTAAGCTCAATTTTCACAGAGTTCATGCATTTCATTTATTTAAGGGAGTCCGGTAATATCTATGAATTAATACTTTCTTTGTAAGTGATCAGTAATTATTCCTGCTGTCCTCCATTTTATAAAAATTGAATGAAACTAGCTTGGGTGGCTAAGGTCTTCATCTCCTGAGACTTCTTACTCTTGCTCCTGATAGTACACAGCACATCAGCCAACACCATGTATCTTGTCACCTGAGAGTGATATAATTACTTCATGTTCTCTCTGAGAAATCATATAGATTTTAAGTCATTAGTCACTAAATATACTAAATCTTAAAGTGAAGTTGATACTTGTCAACTACTTTAATTGTACATCCCTTAGATTACTATATCTCCACATCGCAGAAAGCAAAGATCATCCTAAATTCACAAAACAAGACTGTTCTAAAATCAAGTTCTGGGGTAATGAAAAGGTAAAATAAATTTTCTTTGAAGAATATCAAGAAAACACCTCTCGATCACTTTTGTTGCAGGTCTCTCCAGATCCCTGTCTGCACACTGCTTAGTTTTTTTGATTCTGAGTCCATTGAATAGTGATGGCTTCTCCACCATTATGAATGCTTGACACACTTTAGACTTTAATACTTACAACTAATTATTACAATTTAAACTAATTGGAAGCACCCCAGCACTGATTATTTTTTAAAATAAAACAGAAGACTTTTCTCAGTGCATGCCTATGTACTGTAACAACTCTGTATCCATGATAGCTATGTTCTTTCCTGGTCCACTCTCAGATTCAGTGATTCCCCAGAGAAAGATCCACTTGAGCAATTAGATGTGTCATTTCAGTAGGTGATAAACATTTACAAAGCAATGGATATGAAAGTTTGAAAAACATACCTTTGGAAGAAAAGCACTTAAATTATTATATTTTGACTTATCATTTTATATTGTATTACATGTTGTATTTTAATAAATTATAGATGTATAAGTAGTAAATAATTTTAAACATATATGTTTTATTCCTTTGCAATTTTAAAATTTTTAAAAAGCTATTGTTCTTTCAATTTATACTTCAACTTTTACATTAAGTATTATCCAGGACATTTATTTGTTTTTAATTTATTTATTTCATTTTACATATTTGAGTGTTTATCTTGCAAGTATGTCTGTGTACCACTGGTATGCCATATCATATAGGGACATGGATACTCCGAAATGAGAGTTACAGATGGTCATGAGCTACCATGTCTTTTCTGGGAATCTATCCCAGGGACATTGCAAGAATTAAAAGTACCCTTACGTACTAATAGTGGAGCTATAGAAAAATAAACAAAATCAAAACAAACAAACAAAAAAACAAACAGAATGTCACTGTACAGCTACCGTAAATATACGTTAATGAGCAACTTAATTATCTGGCTCTGAAAATTAGGATGAACCTATTAATTTATTAAACTAAGCTTTTTAGGAGCAAGAAATCATGTAAATGTAAAATGTGTGATTCATCATGTTATATTCATGGAGATATTATAGGATGGTCCTTTCCACAAACTGCTGCATTATGGTTATACATACAAGAATGCATGTATCTATGTTTATGGAATATTTGAGTGAACTTGAAAATAGAATTGGGCATTCCTTTTCCCACAAGCTTTGAATTGGTGTAGACATTGTCTACTTCTTTATCACAAAGCTGATTTTAAAGGACTGAATTAAATCAATTCAATAATAAATTGATACTTATAACCAGGCCAAGTAACTTACATAAGCAACAAAGGATGTTGAGTAGTATTGTAAACAGTGTCTGGGTGGTGGTGATGTATGATAAAATTGGGAATGTGTTTTCCAGTGCATGAGAAGGAATCTCTTTTAAACAGAAATTCCAAACAGCATTCCTATATGGTTATCTTAAGCACATTCATGTTTGATAATGTATGGAAAATGTGGATTGTCTTAGAATCCCTGATTTTCTCTTGTTGGAGGTTCCCAGCTCCACGTCTTCAGGTGTGATAATGTAGCCTGTAGTAACTGCAGAAACAGGGAAAGCATTTTGACAATAGGGGTGACAATGGGAGCATTAGAGAGCAGAATAGCAGACTACAAGTGTCTGATCAGGAAAATGGAAAAGATGTGGCTCCTTAGGGCAAAGAGGTAGGTAAATACAGATGAAGTGGGGAGAAAGGTACTGGGAGTAGCAGCAGGACACAATTGATCTAAGAGGGAAATGGGAAATGGGTGGGTTCTTAGGAAAGGGGGAGGGTGATAAATAAAGAGTAGGTAGTTAGGGAAAATAACAGCATGTGTGGCTGAAAAAGCCATAAGGAAACATCCTGTTAATGATTTACACACCTGCCCTCCCCAAAAAAGATAAAAGAAAATTGTATTTTCTTCATACCTGGAAATTAGTTCCTTAATTGTAAATTGGAGTTCACAAATGGTTTAAGTTGGATGGGAACTAAACTGGAAACCATCTAGGCCCATTTATAACCATACTGCTTATAAAATTATGGTTTGAAAGGTAACTAATTGTCTTCCACTATATCTATGTCTTTAATCCTCGATTCTGAGGATGTAAGATTTCATGAAAAAAGAAACATGAAAAAAAGATGAATTGAGATAGACCCTTTGCTGATTAAAACTGCCATATTATTATGAATCATGACTTGGACTCCATTAGAATTGTGAGTAAAAATATGGATAATTGCAAAATAGAGCACAGTAAAATTATGCACTATGATGCATTCTCATCTGATTTGGATATCTTTTATGATTTTCCCCCAGCTCACCACAGTTTATATTCATTGGTGCAAATATGATTGATATTTTATGCTCATTTCTACTGCTTTAGTTGTTAAGTATAAATAAGCCAATTTAATTCAATAGGATTGGATTTCTAAGGTATGAGACTCAGGTGTAATACAGGAACACAAACTGTGTCTTTGGTATATGACTGACTATGAATGGATTCATTATCCATAATATTCATTCTATATAGGAGATACTCGGAGGGTATATAGAAATGTTGGCTACATACAGCATGAAACATCAAAAGAAAAAGAGATAGGATATTCAATAATTAGTAGAGAAAACAGAATGATTACATAGCCATACTGTGAAGCTAATCATAAGTTTGATATATAATCTATTATTTTTTTCAGGTACATGAAATAGACTCCTATTATGTGTTTGCTATGAATACACCTTCCATTTATGTCTTCATTCAAGAATGTCCTTTATTTCCAAACTGGACTTGGAGTCCTAGCCAATATTCTTCTACTGATTTTCTATATTTTCATAATTCCAGGTCACAGACCTAAGCCCATGGACCTGATCTCATGTCAATTAACTTTCATTCACATAATGATGTTCCTCACTGCAGGGGAGATTTGGCTTACAGAATTATTTGAGTCACTGAACATGGAGAATGACTTCATATGTAAGGCAACTTTTTACATAAGCAGGGTGATGAGAGGCCTCTCTATCTGCACCACCTGCCTCTTGAGTGTATTCCAGGCTGTCACTATCAGTCCCAGTACCTCACTGTTGGCAAAATTTAAACATAAATTAAAAAAATACATCATCTATGCTTTCTTCTATTTTTGGTCTTTCAATTTGTCCTTCAACATTAATCAGTTCTTCTCTGTTGGTGCTTATACCAATGTGAGTGAGACCAACCAGATGAAGGTCACCAAATACTGCTCACACTTTCCCATGAACAGCATCATCAAGGGATTGATTGTAACAGTGTCAACTTTAAGAGATGTGTTTCTTGTAGGAATTATGCTGACCACAAGTGCATACATGGTGATTATCTTGTTCAGACATCAAAGGCAATGCAAGCATCTTCATAGCATCAGCCACTTGAGAGCATCCCCTGAGAAAAAGGCCACCCTGACCATCTTGCTGCTGGTGGGTTTTTTTGTGGTCATGTACTGGGTGGACCTCATCATTTCATCCACCTCAATCCTGTTATGGGTATATGACCCAGTCATCTTGTCTGTTCAGAAATTGGTGGTGAATGCCTTTCCCACAATTACTCCTTTGGTACAAATCAGTTCTGATAACAGAATAATTAATGTGCTCAAAAAGTTGTGTTCAAAATGCCACCGGGCTTTTTAAAAGGGAGTGACTTTTCTCTTCATTTAAAAAAGTTATATTTCATTTTATTTTATTTTATTTATATGTGTGTGTGTTGGTGCCAGCATGTGTGCATTCTTGGTGCTCACAGATATCATACGAGGTCGTTGGCTTCTGTGGCACTGGACTTAGCAATGCTTATAAGAACATATTTTCATCTAGCCTCAATTATTTCTTTTGGAAAAGCAAATTCCTTTTAAGTTGTTTAATAGTTCAAGTAGCAAAGTGAGATTTTTTTTCATATGATTTAAATAAAATATGTGGAATTATACAGTCTTTTAACATTTCTGCTCCATTTTAATTCATATCATAAATGTTTTTCTGATACTAACTTTACTCTAAAGAATTTATTAAGTTTTTCTTTTGAAAATAATTTAATTAAATCATCAAGAATAGTGTTAAGATACTAGGGTAGATTTAATTCTGTTTATTATTATTATTATTATTATTATTATTATTATTATTATTATTATTATTATTATTATCTCACACAGTACTTCCTGGCCTCAGTTTCCCATCCTTTCACTCCTTCCAATCCCTCCCTACCATCTTCTCTCCCCAAATCCACTCCTATTCCTCTTAGAAGAAAGGAACAGGCCTCCCAATGATATCACCTGAACATGGCATAGCAAGTTAGACAAAATACAAAGCCTCTTATGAAGACTAGATGAAGCAACCCACTAGGAGAAAACAACTCCACAAGCATAAGCAAAGGATCACAGACAACCCTACTCCCAACTCTTAGGAGTCCGGTAAAAACACCCAAACTACACAACTATCATGTATATGCAGACGACATGGCTCAGACCATACAGGGTTCATATTTCTTACTTCAATCTCTCTGATTCCTTGTGCTCCTTCATAGTAGATTCTGTGAGCCCTGTGCTCCTGGTGTCCTTGACCCCTCTAGCTCCTATAATCCTTTCTCTATCTTCTCATCTACGGGTTTTCCCTGGCTCTGCCTTGTGTTTGGCTATGGATCTCTGCATCTGCTCCCATCAGTTGCGGGATCATGTTTCTCTCGGGTGACAACTGGGATAGGTGCTAATCTCTGCGTATAGCAATATATAATTGGGGATCATTTCACTCATATTTTTCCATTTGGTTTGGTTCTGTCCTGGATCTGTGGGCTGTCCTCTCTCTGGTTCCCGGTGATGCAGGAAGCATAGGCTCCCTCCAGAACTCTGGGTCTAAAGTTGTACCAGACATAGGTTAGCCACACCCACATGTTCTGTGTCACCATTACCTCAGGGAAGGCAGATTGTACATAGAAAGTTTCTGCTGGGTTTATGTCTCAGTCCCTCTGCTGTATGCCTTTCGTGTTTATAGAAGATTATTAGTTCAGGCTCCGAATCCCACATTACTAGGAAGCTTCCCTCAAGTCACGCTCATTTATCTCGGTGAGTTTCCACTTAATTAGGTCTCTAAATCACCCTCCCAACCACCCCCGTATTCCAGTCCTCTCTCTTAATACTCTCCCTCCATCTGCCCCACCTTCATCCTGTTTCCATTCCTTCCTTTCCCATAGTCTACCTGCATATTCTATTCTCTTTCTCCCTTCCGGGAAGATCCATAAATCTCCCGTTGAGCCCTCCTTGTTGCTTTGCCTCCCTGGGTCTGTTCATTGTAGCATGATCATCTATTATTTTAGAGTTAATATCCATCTATAAAAGAGTATACACCATATTTTCTTTTTAAGTCTGGGTTATGATACTTGGGATGATGTTTTTCTAGTTCTATTCATTAGCCTACAAATTTCGTGTCATTATTTTTAATAGCTGAGTAATACCCTATTGAATATAGGGTATATCACATTTTCTTTTATCCATTCATAGGTTGTGGGTCATCTGTATTATTTACAGTTTCTGTCTATTATGAATAAGTGCACATACTTGAACAAGTGTTCTTGTGGCTATTCGTTTGCTGTATATTGCTTTTATTATGTTTAGGTATGCATCCCTGATCTTTCTAAGAGTTCCAACATGAAGGGATGTTAGATTTGGTCAAAGCCCTTTTCAGCACCTAATGAAATGATCATATGATCTTCTTCTTTTACTTTTTTTATATGGTGGATTACGTTGTTGGATTTGCACTTCTGTGATGAAGCCTCTTTGATCAAGGTGGATGATACTTTTTATGCATTCTTGGATTCATTGCAAATATTTTCTTGATTATTTTTGCATCCATGTTTATAAGTGAAAGTGGTCTGAATCTCTCTTTCTTTGTTGAGTTTTTGTGTGGTTTAGGTATCAGGAAGGCTCCGGCCTCATGGAATGAGTTTGGCAATGTTTTGTCTATTTCTATTCTGTTTAATAGTTTGAGGAGTATTAGTATTAGCCCTTGATTGGGTATCTGATAGAATTCTATACTAAATCTCTGGTCCTAGGTCATTGTTGTTGTTGTTGTTGTTGTTGTTGTTGTTGTTGTGAGACTTTTAATGACTATGAACTTCCATATTAGCACTGCCTACATTGTGACCCACAAGTTTCTACATTCATTTTTATTGAACTCTCTCTAAGAAGTCTTTGATTTTTTTTCTGTCTTGACTTAGTAGTCATTCAGTAAAGATTTTTTAAGGCTCCATGAGCTTGTGTGCTTTCTGTTGTTTCTGATGTTGTTGATATCCAGCTTTGTTCCCTGGTGGTCTGATGGGATGCAGGGTGGTATTTCAGTTTTCTGATATATGATGAGATTTGCTTTGTGCCCGAGTATATGATCAATTTTGGAGAAAGTTGCTTGAATTGCTCAGAAGAAAGTATTTCTTTTGTGTTTGAGTGAAATATTCTGTAAATATATGTTTGGTCCACTTCGTTCATAACATCTGTTAGCTCTAGAATTTCTTTGTTTAGCTTTCTTCTTGATAACTTGTGTGTTGGTAAAAGTAGGGTGTTGAACTCTCCTTTTATCAATGTGTGGTTTAAGTTTTAGTAGTATTTCCTTTACAAATTTGGTGCTCTTGCATTTGGGGCATAGATTTTAAAAGCTGAAAGATCATCTTTGTAAATTTTGCTTTGACAAATATGTAGTATTCTTCCCCATTTTTTGATTGATCTTGGTTTGACGCCTACTTTGACATTAGAATTGCTGCACCAGTTTGTTTCCTAGATATATTTGCATGGAAAATCTTTTTCTCCAACCCTTTACTCTGTGTTAATGTCTGTCTTTGATGCTGAGGTGTGCTTCTTGTATTCAATAGAAAAATAGATTCTAGTTTTCCATTTATTCTGTTAGTCTGTGTCTTTTTGTTGAGGAATTGTATCCATTGATTTTGAGAGATATCAATGGCCAATGATTGTTTATTCCTGTTACTTTGTTGCTGTGATGGTGATATTGGAGTTGGTGTGTGTGTGTGTGTGTGTGTGTGTGTGTGTGTGTGTGTGTGTGTGTGTGTGTGTGTGTGTGTGTCTTCTTTTGGTTTTGCTCATGTGAGATCATTTATTTTCTATGTCTCTATGGGTGTAGTTAATTTCCTTGGGTTGGAAATTTCCTTCTAGTATCTTTTCTCAGGCTAAATTCCTGGACACAAGCTGTTTAAATTTAACTTTATCCAGAAATAGCTCCTTTTCTCCATCTATGGTAATTGAAAGATTGCTGGTTATATTAGTCTGGGATATGTTCTTTTAGAGTCTGTGGGACATTTGTCAAGGCCTTTCTGACTTCTTGAGTCTCTATTGAGAAGTTGATCTAATTCTAACAGATCTGCCTTTATATGTTACTTGATCTTTTTCCTTTGCAAGTTTTAAGAATCTTTCTTTGTTCTGTAGATTTAGTGTTTTGATTATTATGTGATGAGAATTTCTTTTTTGGTTCAACATATTTGGTGTTTTGTAGGCCTCTTGTACCATATAGGCATCTCCTCCTTTAGATTAGGACTTTTTTGTTCTATAATTTTGTTAAAGATTTTTCTGATGCACAGAACACATGAAACTCAAGAAGAATGACCAAAATGTGAATGCTTCACTCCTTCTTTAAAAGGGGAACAAGAATACCCTTAGGAAGGGTTAGGGAGGCAAAGTTTAGAACACAGATGAAGGAAAACCCATTCAGAGCCTGCCCCACATGTGGCCCATGCATATACAGCCACCAAACTAGATAAGATGGATGAAGCAAAGAAGTGCAGGCCGACAGGAACCAGATGTAGACCTCTCCTGAGAGACACAGCCAGAATACAGCAAATACATAGGCGAATGCCAGGAGCAAACCACTGAACTGAGAACTGGACCCCCGTTGAAGGAATCAGAGAAAGGACTGAAAGAGCTTGAAGAGGCTTGAGACCCCATATGAACAACATATTACAAGCAAGCAGAGCTTCCAGGGACTAAGCCACTACCCAAAGACTATACTGGGACTGACCCTGGGCTCCAACCTCATAGGTAGCAATGAATAGCCTAGTAAGAGCACCCATGGAAGGGGAAGCCCTTGGTCCTGCCAAGACTGAACCTCTAGTGAATGTGATTGTTGGGCGGAGGGTGGTAATGGGGGGAGGATGGGGAGGGGAACACCCATAGAGAACGGGAGGGGGAGGGGTTAGGGGGATGTTGGCTGGGAAACTGGGAAGGGGAATAACAATCAAAATGTAAATAAATACTCAAGTTAATAAAGATTTAAAAAAAAGATTTTTCTGAGCCTTGATTTAAGATTGTTCTCCTTTCTATATTTCTATTATTCTTAGGTTTGGTCTTTTCATAGTATTCTAGATTTCCTGGATTTTTGTCAAGTTTTTTTTTTCATTTAGTAATTTCTTTCACTAGTGTATTTATTTGTCTATTTTACTTTCCATGCCTCAGATTGTCTCTTATATTCTGTTGGTGATCCTTAAGTCTGTAGTTCCTGTGTGCTTACCTAAATTTCTCATTTCTAGCATTCCTTCATTTGTGTTTTCTTTAGTGTTTCTATTTCCATTTTCAGGTCTTGAACAGTTTTATTCATTTCCTTCAACTGTTGGTTTTTTCTTGGCTTTCCTTAAGGGACAGAGTAAAACCCACTATTTCACTGTCCTCCCAGTTCCTCCTCAAATTCCCACCATCTATATTTATAGCCTTTTTTCTCATCTTAAAAACACTAGGCATCTACATAGCAATAATAAAATAAAGCAAACTACAATAATGTAAAATAAAACAAACTATTTTTAAGGTAAAACAAGCAAGAAAAAGGCCAAAGAAAAAGCACAAGAAACACATAAATATGTAGAGACACACAAGTTTGCACACAGAGAAATCTCAAAAAAAAAAGAGAAAGAAAGAAAGAAAGAAAGAAACCCACAAGAATGTTAGCCAAAATATATATACAAAGGATATGTAAGGTAAAAACAAAATAAATTAAATCAAAACAGACTGTCCTAACTCAGCATTATCAAAGAACCTTCAAATATCTCTATCTAGTTTGCTTTCTGTTTGCCAACTACTCCAGTGTATGGTGCCTAGAGTTAAAAGTGGTTTGTTTCCCCCAGGAAGAATCACAAGGAGAAAACAAAATTTTCACTTGCAAGTGATTATCAGTTGGAGATTGCTTCTGGGTTAGGGATAGGTCCTTGTGTCTGCTTTTCCTTTCAGCTCTAGAACTCTATTGTTGGCAATTTCATTAGACACACACAGAAACACACACACACACACACACACACACACACACACACACACACACACACAAAGCTTCTACTACATTAAGTTCCCATAATGCCACTCTAATGTTAGTTATTTTCCACTGTACCTCCCTGCATTCACTTCCTTGTCCCCTCTTCCACATCCTATCCCTGGTTTAATCTACCCATTCCACCCCAACCCCAGTCTAGCCATAACTATTCTATTTCTCCTTCCTAAGGAAATTTATCTGTATTCCTTAGACCCTTACTCTGTGGCTAACTTTGCAGTTATATTGTTGTAGTTTATTTATCAGTGACTTACAATTAAAATCCACATATAAGTGAACATATACCATATTTGTCTTTCTGGGTATGGATTACCTCACTTGGGATGATATTTTTTCCAAGTTTCGTCCCATTTACCTGTGAATTTCATTATTTCATTATTTTTAATGGTTGAGTAATATCTCATTGTACAAATGTACCATGCATATTCTTCATTCATTCATCTGTTGATGGGCATCTAGTTTGTTACTAATTTTTGGTTATTATTAAGAGAATAATAGTGAGCATGGTTGAGCAAGTTTTGTGTTCTCTGTAATAGAATGAACGATCCTTTGGGTATATGCCCAGGAATGGTATACCTGGCTTTTGAGGTAGACTGTTTCCCAGTCTCCTGAGGAGCTACCACACTGATTTCCCTAATGGATGCACAATTTTGCACTCCCACCAGGAAAGGATGAGTGTTCCCCTTACTGAACATCATCATCAATATAGCCTATCTTATCCATCTTATCCATTCTAACATATACCATGAAATCTCAAAGTAGCTTTAACTTGCATCACCCTGATGACTAAATGTAATGAATGGTTCATTGATTGATTCTCTGTCACCTGAGTTTCCAATTTTAAGAATTCTCTGATTTATATCTGCACCCCATATTTTGATTGGATATTTGTTTCCTTATTGCCCAGGTTTTACTTTTTTATATATTTTTTAATATTAGCAGACGTATAGTTGGTAAAAAGTCTTTCCCCATCCTGTAGCATTCTGCTTTGTTTAAATGATAGTATCTTTTGTCATGCGGAATATTTTCAGTTCCATGAGGTTTGTTTATTAATTGTTGTTCTTTTTGCCTGTGTTACCAATGCTCTGTTTAGAAAGTCTTTTCCTGTGCCAATGACTAGTCCTCCACTTTCTCTTCTAACAGATTCTGTGTATGTGGCCTTATGTTGAGATCTCATTGGTCCGTTGTGTTGAGTTTTGTGCAGTGTAATAAGCATGAATCTGCTTGCATTCATCTCATTCAGCCATCCAGTTTGATCATCACTATTTGTTGAAAATGTTCTTTTTTTCTAGTGTGTATTTCATGATTCTCCACCAAAACTAAGGTGTCCATAGGTGTGTGGACTTCTTTCTGGGTCTTCAACTTGATTCCCTTAATAAATATGTCTTTTGTGTCAATACTATGCTTTGTTTATTAGCATAGCTTTGAAAATGCAATCTGGGATTGCTTCAAGCATTTCATTTATCATAAAGGAATGTTTAGCTATCCAGGAACTTCTGTGTTTCTATATGAAGCTAAAAATAACGTTTTCAACTTATTGTGAAGAACTCTGATGGAATTTTGATGGGGAGTGCATTTAATATGTGCTTTGCATTTTATAGATGGCCATTTTTAGTATATTAATCCTTCTAATTTATGAGCCTGGGAGATCTTTCCACCTCTTGATATCTGCTGCAATTTCACTCTTCAATGACTTAAGTTTTTATTATACATTAAAAACTGCTTTACTTGCTTGCTTAGAGTTACCCCAAGATAGTTTATATTTCTGAGGCTCTTATGAAAGTATCGTTTCCCTTCTTTATTATTTCTCAGCTTATTTGTCATTTGTACATAGGAGGATTACTAAGCTTTGTGTTTAATTTCGCAGCCTGCTACTTTGCTGAAAGTTTTTATCAGCTATTGGGGTTTCCTGGTAGAATTTTAGGGTCACCTATGTTCACTATCATATCGTCTTCAAAAACAAAGATATTTTGAATTTTTTTCCTATTTGTATTTCCTTAATGTCCTTCAGTTTTCATATTGTTCTAGTTAAGAATTCAAGTGCCATATTTAACAAGTATGGAAAGATCGAAAATTCTGGTGTCGTTCTTGATTTTAGTGAAAATAACTCTCTCTCCAATCAAAATATGTTGACTATGATTTAGTATAAACTGCCTTTATCATGTTATTATGTCCCTTGTCTCCCTAATCTCTTCAGAGCTTTTCTCCTGAAGAGGTGTTGGATTTTACCAAAGGTCTTTTCTTCATTGAAGGAGATGATAACGCATCTTTCATCAAACAGATTGAAGACGTTTTTTGTCTTTCAGTTTATTTACCTGATGGGTTAGATTTATTGATTTATGTATGTTTCTACAGAGCTAAAACTATAGGATCTTCATGACATAGAGCAACAACAGGATATCTAAGAGGCCCCAGTTCTAGTATTGATAGAGTAGCAGAATCCAGAGGCCTCATACCAGAGCAACAAATCATTGCAATGAAATTTGTAAGAAAGAAGTGTGGACACAAGCGAATACTATGGGACAACTGTGACACACTGTAGATTTCATAATGAGATCTTCTTTTTCATTGTTGGGAGGGAGGTTGCAAGAGTGGAGGGCAGGTACAAGAAAAGGGGGATTCTGATACACGATGTGAAGTTCTGAAATAAATCATTAACTATTTAAAATCTTAAAAAGAAAAGAAAACAAATTAGGTATCCCTGAGTATGGTGTATATTTGATTAGAGTAGTAGTTTCTTCTTGGTATATTGTTCCCTTGGTTAATGAAGCGTCCTCATTAATCTCATCTAATTAGTTTTAGGGAAGTCTATTTTGCCAGATATTTGGATAGTGACTCCTACTTTCTTCCTGGTTCAATTTGACTGTAGTACATTTGCCCATTCTTTCACTCTGACTTAGCGTTTATAACTATGATGTGTTTCTTGTAGGCAGCAAGCAGATGGGTTTGGTTCTTAATAAGTCAGTCTGTGACTTTTTATTGGATTACTGAGGCCATTCATGCTTAAATTATTATTGAAATGTATGTGTTACTTCTGGTCATCATGTTGATTTTGGAACTGTGTTCTCCATGGTACTTGTTGTTTTAATAATTATAGTTTCATATTTTTCCAAGGTCTCTCTGCTTTGATTATTCCTTTCTTCAGACCAAAGTAATGTTCCATGTATTTTCCTGAAGTTTGGTTGGTTGAATTTATCTTTCAGGCTATTAATGCAGAAAAATGTTCTTCCTCCCTCAATCACTGCAATCATTTTTCAGGATATATCATTTTAAATGGGATGTTATTTAGGACTTGGGGTGTATTGCTCCAGGCTCTTCTAGCTATTAGTTGTTCATTTGGTGGGTTTTTCCACTATTTTCACTGTTATTCTCTTGAAGCTTTTAATACACTTTTTTTTGTTCTGCATATTTAGTTTAACTATGAGATACCATGGAAATTCTCTTCTCCTTTCCCTCTCCCTCTCCCTGTCCCTCTCCCTTCCTCCCCCCTTTCTTCTGTTTACTTCTTATATTTCTCTGGGGTTTGTCTTTCCTAATTAGGGGCAGTTTTCTTCTTTTATATTTTTAAAGATCAGGCCCTTGCCATTTGACTTGGGATTCTTCTCCCTTACCTGTACCTATAATTTAAAGGTTTGTTTTTGTTTTTGTTTTTTACAGTGTCTCATATACCTAACTTTCTAGGTATGCACTCTACCAATTGAGCTACATCCCAGCCACTAAGTCGAATTGCTGCTGATAAAACATTACCTCACTTATATGTGCTCTGTAAGAAAGATTACTTTTCCTAAGTGTATTTGGAGTAGTTAACATTTTCTTTTTCTTTTTTTTTCTTTTTTTTTTACTGGATTTTTTTAAATTTACATTTCAAATGTTATTCCTTTGTCCTGTTTACCATCCTGTCCCTAAGCTCCCTATCCCATCCCCTTTCCACCTTCTTCTATGAGGGTGCTCCCCATTCCCATCACTCCCTTCCCACATCTCTGCTCTGACATTCCCCTACACTGCAAGGAGTCGGGGGAGGGGGATCCATCCCTGGTAGCACTAAGGGCTTCTCCTCCCGTTGGTGCCCAACAAGACCATCCTCTGTTACATATGCAGGGAAAACTATGAGTCTGTCCATGTGTACTCTTTGGATGGTGGTTTAGTCACTAGGAGATCTGGTTGGTTGGTATTGTTGTTCTAATGGGATTGCAAGCTTCCTCAGCTCCTTCTATCCTTTCTCTATCTTCTCCAACTGGGACCCCATTCTCAGTTCAATGGTTTGCATATGCCTCTGTATTTGTCATGCTGTGGCAGAGCCTTTCAGTAGACAGCTATATCAGGCTCCTGTCAGCATGCACTTCTTGGCTTCATCAATATTATCTAGGTTTGGTGGCTGTATATATATGGGCTGGATCTCCAGGTGGGGCAGGCTCTGAATGACCTTTCCCTCAGTCTCTGCTCCAAACTTTGCTTCCATTTCCCTTCCTATGAATATTTTTGTTCCCCCTTTTAAGAAAGACTGAAGCATCCACACTTTGGTCATCCTTCTTCTTGAGTTTCATGTGGTCTGTCCAAAGAGCTGTTAATTTCTAGGTTAGACTCTGAAGCCACTTGTCAAGTAAGTATGGAGACCTCCACGAATTTTGAAAGAAAGAAAAATACCTTGGGGAAGCTAAAATGTTTTTCTACTTCTTTTAAGTGTGATATTATTATTGTTAGTTTTGTTTTGTTCACAAGGACTGGGATCAATTATTCTCACAGATATGAGCTGAAGAGAATACCTCACACATGGGAAACCCAGAGTCAGCTGTTCCTACTCTTCAGTACTCCTGAAATTAGGGAAGTTCACTTTTCCATTTGATGGTGCCACTTTGTAAGAACGTCAAGGTCAGAACTGACTTTTACAGATGATGATAATTATCTGTCTAGAGGGAAATGAGCTGATGATATTTCTTCCTTATAACTACTTCTCAGGGCTTCATTCTACATGGATGTTTATCAAAGCTGGGTGAGTGTTTCTTTTATTCTTCATTATAGTGAAAGCTGTGAGTAGGTGTTAGAATCAAGAATGGTTTTCTATAATAAGTGATTAGAGAATTCTCTGCTTAGAATTTTCCTTTTGAGCCATACTGTGTCATACTCAAACATAACAAATACTGTAGACATGGAAATATCAGTGTAATGATTTATAAAAAAACATAGATTTCACTTAATTTTGATCTCAGGATAATATATATATTGAGTAGAAACATAAACAGCTCACAGAGTGAAGATGATCAATGGGTATTATATATCAAATAAAAATGTCATAAAACTCATTACTGTTTTTCAATGGGTGTACACTAACACTTATGTAAAAAGTAACCCCAAGTAAACTATTTTAACCAGTATATCTGACAATGGATAATCCTGAAGGTGTACTCTAATAATTCTAAAAACATGTTTCTATCTAGGTAATAGCAACTGTGTTCATTTTTCATCCCTATCACGAAACACTTGAAATATCTTAGAGGGTGAAAAACAAAGAGCACACATTTATTGCTTTGCATGACTACATTTATAATGTTAAGATACATTTAAATTGTATTTTGTATTCTCTCATTTTACTATTGTCTCATTAGCTGACTATATTCATTTATTTATATAAAACTAATATAAAGCTGGGAATATCCAACAAACATTAACTTATTTAGTGTTTATCAATAATTTTCTAGTCTGCTACAAATACATACATTTAAAAATTCTTATCAAATCTTCAACTCATGGCCTATGAAAACAAAAGGAATTTTTTAACATATTTTAACATTTAAATTTTTTACATAGATTTGTTTCTTCTATTGCATTGATTTCTAATAAAAAATGATCTTTTCTGGATCCCTCAGAAGTATCTGAATACTTCATCTCACTTATTCATGGAATCTTTGTAAATTTATCCTTATAAAAATGTGAACTGAAAATTTTTAGTATATTGGGTATTTTAATTAAATAAATTCAGTTTTAATATTTCTTGTTTTCTAAATTGAACCTTGTAACTTTGATATGATGTTATAATGAGTAAGTTTTTCATTAGCATTGACATATATTTGAAATTCTCCAGAAGGATAAAATTATTTAAAGGAAAAATCCCTAGTTTCATCTAAGAGGTACAAATACAATTATTGGCTAAATTATAATCCCCAAAGAATGCCAAGTATATTTAAGTTTAGCTGCTGAACATCACAAATCCATTTTTATTTTGCTAGAATATTATTTTCTAATGTACCTAGGAGAATCAAATTGACAATGAAGGCAGGTGTGGTGCCACACTCTTACGATCCCAACACTTTCAAGGCTAAGGCAGGAGTGTTATGTGTTTGATTAAAATCTGTCTGAACTACAGGGTGAAACACTATCTAACAAACATGATATAAACATTAATTTATGTTTGCAACTATTACAGAATTTTCAGTTTAGGTAACTCACTGGTACACTAGGAGGGCCTACAGATCTCAGTAAGTCAACCAAAAAAAAAAAAAAGAAAGAAAAGAAAAGAAAAAGAAAAAGAAATGAAAAAAAAGAAAGAAAATAAAAGAGAAAAAAAAGGACACATTCTCCTTAAAATCCATTTTATTTTCATGAACATGTAATGATATAACCCTCGGTTTTTCACTCAGGTTATATATAGTTATTCATGATCATAGTCCTAACATACACTATGCTGTTGATCTATTCTTAGGCCCAGTAGTCCAATAATTTCACACACACACACACACACACACACACACACACACACACACACACACACACACACACACACACCTCCCCACACATTTTCAGTGAACATTTTCATATCTTTCCCAAACTCATGCGATGAAGTTCTGGGTATAGTTTCTTCACAGTCTGTGCAGTCTCACTTGTGCTGCTGCTGCTGCATCTCAGAGAAATGTCTCATAAGTGTGAGGTTGTAATATTCTAGTCAGCATCTGTGTGCTTCCAGTTACACCTGTGCTAAACTCAAGTTCCAAATAACAGCTCATGCATTTAAATTAAAGAGTATCTGGTAATAGCTATGAATTAATACCTTACTAATAAGTAACAGCATTTTTCCCTGCTAACACTTCGTAAAGACTCTCTCATGGAACTCATGTGGGTGGCTAAGGTCTTCTTCCTGAGCTTCTCAGCGATTTGTTAATGTTACTGACATTAGACAGTAGTATGTCAGGCAACACCATGTAGCTTGTTATGTGAAAGTCGCATACGTACCGTATGTTCTCTGTGCAGCGATACAGCTTTTTACTCACTAAATATGTTAAAATGAAGATGATACCCATGATCTAATGTATTTGTATATTCATATATATTCATTGCATTATTAAATCTGCACAGAGCAGAATACAGAGACAATCATCAAACAAGACTGCTCTAAAATCAAATATTGTGGCAATAAAAAGAAAAGAAAAGAAGATAGAAAGAAAAGAAAAGAAAAAGAAGGACACATTCTCCTTAAAATCCATTTTATTTTCATGAACATGTAATGATATAACCCTCGGTTTTTTTTTTTTTCAGAAGAATATAGGTCTGTGGATGAAGCAGCTCTTGGTTTATTTTGTTACAGTTCTCTTCAGACATCTGCCTACAGACTTCTTAGTTTTGCTCTGGGTAAATTTCATAGTTATGGCATCTCCACTATTATGTTTATAAAACCTTGGGTTTTAGTACCTACAACTAATGTTTATAACTTAAAGTAATGTGAAAGTCAGAAGCAGAGCAATAACTGTCATCTACAGTGTCTGCTCTGAATGTGTTCCTGTGTTTTCACATCTGCCTGAGCAGCCCTAACCTGCACTCCTACAGACTGTATGGTGTGTCTACAGTGAACAGTCAGTGTGTCCTAGCGGATCCAATTCTCCCTGGCACTATACAGCTTTGTAGACGTTATGTCTGACGTTCTTCTAATTTATGACTTTCTAGCTAGCACTGCATTAATATAGGTCTTTTTATTCTTTTATTATAAAACTGCCAGAGTCATCAAATAAAATTTTCTGATAAGTACTTAAATTTTAAATTAAAATTATCAACTCAGATTGTTATGCAAACCAGTAACTCTACCGCTCAGGAGGCAGAAGCAGGAAGAACTAAATTCGAGAACATCCTGGGCTACTAGCAAGGTCAAGGCTGCATCAGCTATAGAGTGAGGTCCTGTCTTAAAACCAGAAACAAAAAACAAAAAACAAAAAACAAAAAACAAAAAAAAAAAAAACCCAAGCAACAAAAGTCAGAGCTTGAGAGCATGCGTGTCACAGTTTTAGAGTACTTTCCTAGAATGTAAAAAAAATATTTAGATTGACCCCAGCATTGCAATATTTTTTTGAAATAAAACAAATGACTTTTTTCAGGGCATGCATACATTAATAGCCAGGATAGGTCTGGTCTTTTCTGGTCCACACTCAGCTTCAATGAACCCCAGAAAAAGATTCTACTTGATGAATCAGAAGATGTGTCATTTTCTGTATGTGATAAACATTTACACAGCAATAAATAAGAAATAGAGAGGGGAGTTGCATATACTTCAGAGAAGAAAAAACATTTAAACATTTTAGATTACTATCTTTTACCTAATCACCTTTTGTATGACTCATAACACATGTGCTATATTAATAAGTTGAAGATGTATAATTAATAATAAACGGTTCTACATATATTAGCAATTTAAAATTAGGATTGTGCTATAGTTATACTTCTTTCAGTTAGGAGGCTAAGGCTTGAATTAAGTATTATTCTAAAACATTTATTTATTTGTTTAATACTTGTTTTATATTTATAAATATGAGTGCTTTGCCTGTATATATGTCTGTGTGCCACCTCATGCCTGTGTTAGATAGGGCAATGTGTCCCCTGGAACTAGAGTTAGAGATGGTTAGAAACCATCATGTCATTGCTGGGAATCTAACTCCTGTCATTTGCAAGAGTGAAAATGCTTCTGGCCACTGAACCATCATCTCCCTAGCTTTTATCCTGGAACCTTTAAAAGATAGAACATCACTATGTAATTTCTATAAATATACGTTGCTGAGAGAATCAAATGTTTGACTCTTGCAATTGTGATGAATCCATTCCTTTACTAGATTGAGATTTTTAGGAGCAAAATCATGTAAACATAAAATGTGTGATCTATGGTATCATATATACATAAATGTTATAGGATGGTCTCATCCACTCATTTCTGCATAGTTTCCATACATTCATACATGCACCTATATACGTGAAATATATGTAAACTTGAATATATAATTTGGCACTCTTTTTAACACAAGAAGTCAGTACAGTCATTTTTATTTCTCTATTTATAAAGCTGACTTTAAGATACTAAATTAAATTAACTCAATATTAAATTGATCTTGGTAACCCAGACAAATAACTTACATAAACACCGATGGTATTGATGATGTGTGATAACACTGGAGACCTTGATTTTCACTTGGGAAAAAATCTCTTTAAAACAGAAATTTCAAAACAGGATCACTTTATGGTCATCTTCGGTGAGTTCATGTTCGCCAGGACATGTTGAAAATTAACATGTTTGTCTTAGAGTCACATGTTCTCTTTTATTGGAGAGCTTCACATCTTTAAATGTGATTTTGTAGCCTGTAGAAACTACATAAACCAGGAACATAAAACAGGATCATTGCAGGATAGTTCTGGAGGGGAAAGAAATAGAGAGGAGAAGAGCAGGATACAAATGATCTCATAAGGAAAATGGGAAAGAGGAGCTACTTAAGAAGGGGAAGAGAGGCAAATCCAGAAGAAGCTGGGAGGAGAGTAAAGGGGACCAGCAGAATTCAATTGGTCAGATAAGGAAAATGGAAAACTGGTTTTTAGGTAAAGGTGAGGGAGATAAATACAGAATGTGGAGAAGGTAGGTAAATTAACAACACGGATGGCTGGAAAAGCCATAAGGGATCATATTCTTAAGGACTTACTTCTTTCCCCCCACAGGAAGAAATGAAAAATAGTGTTTGTCATGATACCTATGACTTAGTCCTTTAAACCTAGAGTGGAGTTCCTAACAGGTTTAAATTGGATAGGAACTGAACCAGAAGACCACTTAGGATCATAATTAATTGTTATATAATTAATAAAGTGTGGAAAGTACATGAATGATCTCCAACTGTATCTATTCCTTTATTTCAATATTCTGGGGATGTAAGATTTCTTGGAAAAAGAAACATAAAAATGAGTCGCGAAAGACATTTTGTTGATTAAAATAGTGAAATTATCATGAATTAAAACTGCAATACCATTAGAATTATGAGTTAAAACATGGATAGTTGCAAACCAGAGCACAGCAAAATCATGTACTATGAGACTGATACCTCAGTTTTTTTGGATTTCTTTTGTGATTTTTTTTTCCCAGACCAATATGACTTTTGTTGAGTCATACAAATGTGATCAATATGTGATCTGTGCTCATCATGACTGGGTTAAGTGATAATTTTAAGATGAGACAATGTAAATCAACAGGAATAGATTTCTAAGGCATGAGACTCACGTGCAATACAGGCATGCAAAGTGTGCATTCTGTATAGATGTCACTGTGAGTGCGTGTATTTTCTATAATATGGGATATATAGGAGAGACATATAAAGCATGTAGAAATTTAGGCTATGATGCGCAGACTAGAACATTAAAAGGTATAGACACAGGCTATCAATAATGAGAAGGTAAACAATATATGAATAGAAAGATAGGTGATAGATAGACAAACACATAGAGACTATTAATCATAAGTTTGATGTATGCTCTATTATTTTTCTAGATATGTAAAATATTTGTCCTCTGCTTTTTTCCCCCTCTCAGCTTTTAGGATGAATAGTCTTTTCACTTATGACCTCATCACATACTGTCCTTTATTTCCAAGCTGGACTTGGAGTCCTAGCCAATATGTTTCTCCTTTTGTTCTATATTTTCATAATCCTAAGTCACAGACCTAAGCCCATGGACCTGATCTCCTGTCAACTGACCTTTGTTCACATAATGATGATCCTCACTGCAGGAGACATTTTGCTTGCAGACATATTACAGTCACTAAAATTTGGGAATGACTTCAAATGTAAGACAACTATTTACATAAACAGAGTGATGAGAGGCCTCTCTATCTGCATCACCTGCCTCCTGAGTGTGTTCCAGGCTGTCACTATCAGTCCGAATAACTCTTTGTTGGCAAAATTTAAGCATAAAGTACAAAAATACATCATCTATGCTTTTTTCTATATTTGGTCCTTCAATTTGTTATTTGGTAGTAGGTGGTTCTTCTATGCTGCTGGTTTTACCAATGAGAGTGTGACCAACCAGATGAAGGTCTCTAAATCCTGCTTTCTCTTCCCCATGAACCACATCCTCAGGGGACTGATGGTAACAATGGCAATGTCCAGAGATGTGTTTCTTGTAGGAGTGATGCTGACCACAAGTGCATACATGGTGATTATCTTGTGCAGACATCAGAGGCAATGCAAGCATCTTCATAGCATCAGCCACATGAGAGTGTCCCCTGAGAAAAGGGCCACGCAGACCATCTTGCTGCTGGTGGTTTTCTTTGTGGTCATGTACTGGGTGGACTTCATCATCTCATTCACCTCTGTTCTGTTAGGGGTCTATGACCCAGTCGTCCTGACTGTTCAGATATCCATGATGAATGTTTATCCTACAATTACTCCTTTGATACAAATAAGTTCTGATAAGAGAATAATTAATGTGCTGAAATATTTAAGGGCAAAATGAAAACATATTTTTTTATAGAAGGTAATTTTTCTCTTCTTAAAAAAAAAGAATTTCTTTCTTTTATTTAGAAGTATAAATGTTGTGCCATCATGTATGCAAGTGTGTGTTCCTGGTGCTCAGAGAAGTCAGAAGAGATCATGGGATCATCTGGAACTGTAATTACAGAGGTTTTAAGGCTCCACGCTGGTACAAACCCCAACATTTTTTCCTAAGAAATATTATTTTAAAACTTTAATGGCACAACTAGCAAAGCAAGATTCTTCATATGATTTAAAGAAAATTTGCAGTATCATACATATATATTCAATGACATTTCTGCTGCCAAGAAGTATAGAGTTCTTTAAGCTTGTTGTACACCATAAGTTGATATTTCCACATGAAATCTTTTAGTCTCTAAATTTTACTTTACATCATAAATGTTCTCTTGATACTGAAGTTACTCAAAGTAGCTCCTTGGTGATAGTGACTTTGTAAGCTTCTTTGAAATATATTTTAATTTTAATTAACTATAAAGGTTTAAGAACAGTTTAAATATTATATTGTAGCTTTAATTCTGTTTCCTACTTATAATTTTGCTGGATCATAAAATAATGTGAATTTAAATTTTTCATTTTTTTACTTAATGTGTTACTTATGAGTCATTTATCAAAATATGTTTCTGTTTATTTTTACTTCATTTCATCTATAATTATTAAAATATTATTGGTAAATAAAGGCTGTTTGTATATACATATGTGTTATATAACTGTGTTTGTGTATGTGTGCATGTGTATATGCACAAAGTTGCATATGCATGTGTACATGGAGGCTAGGAGACAACCTTGTCTTCTCTTCATGTGTCATTTACCTTGTATTTTGAGTGAGCGTCTCTCATTGTGACCTGTCCATCTCTGAAGTTACAATTTGCATCTCTATGCCGTAATTAATTTTTATTGAAAATAACTTTTTTCATACAATATATTCTGATTAGCATTCTCTCTCCCCAGTCCCTCCCAGTTCCTCCCCACCTCCCCTCTTATCTGGATCTAGACCCCTTTTGCCTCTTCTTAGAGAACAAATAGGCATCTAACTAATAATAATAAAATAAACAAGAATAAGAAAACAAAATCAAACAAATCAGAATAGGACAAAAAAATTAAACAGAAAAGGGGGAGAGGGACCCACAAGAAACATATACAGACCTAGAGCTGCATAAGTTCACACACACACACACACACACACACACACACACACACACACACACACACACAGGAATCTCAGAAAATCACCGAACCAGATGCCACCATAATACATATAGAAAGTACTTGTAAGAGGAAAAAAGATCGCCATGACTCCATATTGTGAAACAAAGACCCTCCACAGATGCCATTGGGTTCATTTTCTGCCCCATCTTCTTTCAGGGCAGGGAGCCTACTTCATAAGCGGTTTGTTTACCTAGTGAGACTCTCTTGGAGAAAACTAAGTTTTCATTTACAATAGCCTATCGATGAGATATAGCTTCTGGGTTAGGAATTGAGCACATGTCTACTTCTAGAGCCCTATCTTGTGGAGACCCCTCGAGGTCCTTTGCATGCTGCCTCAGTCTCTGAGTTTATATGTGTGTTCATAGTTTTTTGTATAGAAGGCCTTGTTTCCTTGGAGCCCTCCACCCCCTCTGGCTATTATAGTCTTTCCATCTTCTCTCCCACAGAGTTCCCTGAATGATGAGGAGAGAGATTTGACTGAGACATCCCATATAGGTCAGAGGGTTTCAAGGTTTTATGGTATTTGAATATCTTCTGGCTGTGGGTCTCTGGTACTGAAGAAGCTTCTCTGATGATAGCTAAACAAGATACAGATCAGAGAGAATAGCAGAATGTCATTAGGAGCCATTTTATTGCTAAGTCCCATTAGGAGAATGGTGTATTGGTTTTCGCCTCAGTTCTTGGCATATGTAGTCTCAGGTTCTTGCTATCCAATTGGTATTGGGTATAGGTTTCATCTCATAGAGTGCATGCATTAAATCAAGTCACTTATTGGCTGGTTACTCACACAAGCTTTGTGCTACTATTATGCCAGCATATCTTGAAAGCAGGGTGTCATTGTAGAGTTTAGGGTAGTTGAGATGATACTTACCTTTTCTCCCCTTTAGTAGTATAAAGAGTAGATTCCAGTGCCATGAACACTAGTCTATAGGAGTAAAGCCTCTACATTGGCACCAGCTTGAATTATCGAAGCTTAATGAATTGCGTAGGATGTATTTTCAAGAATAAGGCCTTATTGTTAGTTTGAGATAAGCAGTCAATAGGCACGGCAATATGTTGATTTCTTTGGGGGTTCCTGGCACAGCCATGTCTAATGAGAACAGTGAAAGTCATAAACCCCAGCACATCTGTTTAACAAAGCTGAGTTACTACTATGCCATCTTTCGCTTTTAGTATTGATTTCCATGTGTTACGTGCTTGGGAGGCTTTTAATATTTGTACGACTTGGGGATATTGGATTGATGGAAAGTTTCTTATGAGTATTATATGCCTTCTCCCAAGAGTACTGCTTTTATGCTTGCCCAGGAAAGTTCTGAGCATACTACTCCTGCCACTTTAGGGAGATACCCTTATCTGGCCTTATTTGAAGGTCTTCCTTATGCCCTGGAGGTTGTGACCCACGAGAAAATGCCAAAGATCAACTTATGAGACTCCGGCTCCAAGATATTCTCAGAACATTTGGCCCTGTACTTACTTAGGAACAAGATAATCAGAATAAAGTAACCTTTAAAAAGGTAAACAAGATTCAGTGGGCTACAGAAGGTGGCAGTAGATGAGATTAAAGGCATCTATTCCTATTCACTCAGGTGATTCGTGGTGCAATAGAAGATTGGGGGCCACATATGGTATGCCCCTCCAAGAAAAGATGCAGCAACAAAGTTAGCTTGGCTGAAGTTACCTCTGCCCTGAGCAGTGGATTATACTGATAGACAAAGAATGATGTGGATAAATGATAAAAGAATGAAGCATTAAGATATCCATTTCATTCCTTCACTCTCTGCTCTACATTTGGTCTCTGTATTTCCTCCTATGAGTATTTAGTTCTCCCTTCTAAGAAGGACTGAAGCATCCATGCTTTGGTCTTCCTTCTTGAATTTCATATAGTCTGTAATTGTATCTTGGGTATTCTGAGTTTTTGGCCCACTGTCCACTTATCAGTGAGTCTGTATCATGTGGGTTCTTTTGTGATTGAGTTACCTCATTCAGGATGATATTTTTGAGTTCTATCCATTTGCATAAGAATTTCAGGAGGTCAATGTTTTTAATAGCTGAGTAGTAGTCCATTGAGTAAATGTACCACATTTTCTGTATCCATTCCTCTGTTGAAGGACACCTGGGTTCTTTCCAGCTTCTGGCTATTATAAATAAGGCTGCTATGAACATAGTGGACCAGGTGTCCTTGTTATATGTTGAAGCATCTTTTGGGTATATACCCAGGAGTGGTATAGCTGAGTTCTCTTGTAGTACTATGTCCAATTGTCTGATGACCCACCAGACTGATTTCCAGAGTGCTTGGACAAGCTTGCAATCTCACCAACAATGGAGGAGTGTTCCTCTTTCTCCACATCATCACCAGCATCTGCTGTCACGTGAGTTTTGATCTTAGCTATTCTGACTGGTGTGAGGTGGAATCTCAGGGTTGTTTTGATTTGCATTTCCCTGATGACTAAGGATATTGAACATTTCTTTAGGTACTTCTCAGCAAATCAATATTCCTCAGCTAGGAATGTGTTGTTTATCTCTGTACCCCATTTTTTGAGTCCCAATCTTTATGTCATAGAGAAAGAAAAAGCTTCTACCCTTTTAATGCAAAATGAATTAAAGCCAAGTTTGTAAGTAAAGGCTTTGTTCCTTTTAATAAGACTAAGCCTGCCTTGTTATTAAGAAAGGACCTCTTCTGTCCCACAGTAAAGAGAATCCTGCCTGCTCCTTCTGCTCTCTGCAGCTTCTTCTTTTTCCCTCTTTCCCTCTGCATTCTACCCCATTTTTAATAGGGTTATTTGATTTTCTGGAGTCTAACTTATTGAGTTTTTTGTATATGTTGGATATTAGCTCTCTATCAGATGTAAGATTGGTAAAGATCTTTTCCCAATCTGTTGGTTGCCGTTTTGTCCTAATCACAGTGTCCTTTGCCTTACAGAAGCTTTTCAGTTTTATGAGATCCCATTTGTCAATTCTTGATGTTAGAGCATAAGCCATTGGTGTTTTGTTCAGGAAATTTTTTCCAGTGCCCATGTGTTTGAGACTCTTCCCCATATTTCTTCCATTAGTTTGAGTGATCTTGTTTTATGTGGAGGTCCTTGATCCACTTGGAATAAGCTTTGTTCAGGGCGATAAGAATGGATCAATCTGCATTCTTCTACATGCTGACCTCCAGTTGAACCAGCACCATTTGTTGAAAATGCTATCTTTTTTCCACTGGATGCTTTTAGCTCCTTTGTCAAAGATCAAATGACCATAGGTAGGTGGTTTCATTTCTGGGTCTTCAATTCTATTACACTGATTTACCTTCCTGTCTCTGTACCAATACCATACAGTTTTTATAACTATTGCTCTGTAATACTGCTTGAGGTCAGGGATGGTGATTCCCCTAGAAGTTCTTTTATTGTTGAGGATAGTTTTGGCTATCCTGGGGTTTTTTGTTATTCCAAATGAATTTGGAAATTGTTCTTTCTAACCCTATGAGGAATTCAGTTGGAATATTGATGGGGGTTACATTGAATCTGTAGGTTGCTTTTGGCAAGATGGCCATTTTTACACTATTATTCCTGCCAATCCATGAACGTGGGAAATCTTTTCATCTTCTGAGATTGTTAATTTCTTTCTTCAGAGGTTAGAAGTTCTTATCATACAGATCTTTCACTTGCTTGGTTAAAATCACACCAAGATATTTTATATTATTTGGGACTCTTGTGAAGGGTACCATTTCCCTAATTTCTTTCTCATTCTGTTTATCTTTTGAGTAGAAGAAGGCTACTGAGTTAATTTTATACCCAGCCACTTTGCTGAAGGTGTTTATCAGGTTATGTAGTTCTCTGGTAGAACTTGTGGGGTCACTTAAGTATACTATTAAATCATCTGTAAATAATGATAATTTGATTTCTTCCCTTCCAATTTGTATCCCTTGACCTCCTGTCATTGTCTGATTGCTCTGGCTAGGACTTCGAGTACTATATTGAATAAGTAGGGAGTTAGTGGGCAACCTTGTCTTGTCCCTGATTTTAGTGGGATTGCTTCAAGTTTCTCTCCATTTAGTTTGATGTTAGCTACCGGTTTGCTGTAGATTGCTTTTACTATGTTTAGATATGGGCCTTGAATTCCTGATCTTTCCGGGACTTTTATTATGAAGGGGTGTTGATATATCTAAAAGCAATCTAAATGAAATAGACTGCTCCTGGCTTCCTGTGTCCTGAGGGTTCCAGGCAGGTCCTTCTGAGCAGAAGTGGTGGTCTTACCTCTGCTCCCAGGTGTGTCAGAGCTCTGACTATAAGCAGAAGCCAGAAGGATCCTTTCCCTAACTGTTCCTAGGTTCCTGTGTCCATAGGGTTTCAGGCGGGTTTCTGTTGGGCCAGGAGTGTGAGCAGAAGTTCCCTGTTCTCTCAGGATTGTCCACACCTTTGACTCCAGCTCTCTCTACCAAGGGCTCTGGGTACAGAGAGCTGTGGGACTGTGAACATTTGTTTAGGTGCTTCTTGGCCATTCGATATTCCCAGCTGAGAATTCTTTGATAAGCTCTGCACCCCATTTTTAATAGGGTTATTTGATTCTTTGGAGTCTAACTTCTTGAGTTCTTTGTATATATTGGCCATCCTGAAACTGCCACACCCAGGGACCCATCCCACATACAGTCACCAAACCCAGACAATAGTGATTGTGGATGCCAAGAAGTGCATGCTGACAGGAGCTTAATATAGCTGTCTCCTGAGAGGCTCTGCCAGAGCCTGAGAAATACAGGCAGATGCTCACAGTCAACCGTTGGGCTTAGAATGGCATCCCCAATGGAGGTGTTAGAGAAAGGACTGAAGTAGCTGAAGGGGTTTGCAACGCCATAGGAAGAACAACAATATCAATCAATCAGATCTCACCAGAGCTTCCCAGGAACTAAACCAGCAACCAAAGAGTACACATGGAACTCCAGCCACATATGTAACAGAGGATGGCCTTGTAAGATATCAGTGGGATGAGAGGCCCTTGGTACAGTAAAGGATCGATGCCCCAGTGTAAGGGAATGCCAGGGCAGGGAGGTGAGAAAGAGTGGGTGGCTGGGTGGGGGAGCACCCTGATAGAAGGAGGGGGATGGGGGATGGAATAAGGGATTTTCGGAGGGAAAACTGGGAAAGGGGATAACATTTAAAATGTAAATAAAGAAAATATCCAATAAAAAAGCATTGTACTATCAAAAGAGCTAGAAGTTTGAAATTAAAATCCAAAAAATAGAAGAAAAAAAAAGATCTCCTTTTCTTACAAAAGTTAGCTTGTGCAGGAACAAGATTAGATACATAAATGCTACGAAGATATAAATGTTGTATTATGGCCAAAATTGAATAATAACCACAGGAACTTTGTCCTGAAGACTTTTCTTGGGCCTAATGACGATTAGCATTCTGACAATTCAAAGTTGATAATTCATTGCCTGCAACATGACAATCTTCCCAGGCTGGCTTGGAGATTTCCTTTCTGTCTAGTGCTCTTGAAATTGCAGAAGCTACCAGCCTGAGAACAGCTGTCAGGCTTTGGCAAAATATGCTTTGAGATTCCTAAATATTGGCTTATGGTGTTGATGAAGGAAAATGAATGTAAAAGATAACTCTGTTCTGTCATTGTTTACCAATGATGATTAAACTTATGTCCGAGAGGAAGTCAGAACACATGTATAGGGACAAAAATATAAGATCTATGTTTCAGAACAACATGAATCTATCCCTGCCTATGGAGCTCTGTATAAATAAAAAAAAGCACTTCAACTACCAGTCAGGGTGCACAATTCCCCTGACCCCCATGCATGACTTACTTCTCCCTCACTGATTCTTTTCTCCTCTGTGGGACCTGGCCATAGTCAGACTGGTCCCTGGCAGATTTCTGTAAGACTCCTTTGGGCAACAACTTGATTAGATATAACCCATTTCTCATAGCAGAAGCTTCATTTGGTGATAAGCGATGTCAAGTTGGAGTGCCATCTCCTCCGTTACTTTGTCTATTTCATTTAGATTGCTTTTACATATGTCTATATTTTAGGAAGCTCCTACTGAATTAGATTTCCATACAACCCCCAAAGTGTTCCTTAGCTTTAGCTGTCCCTCTGCGCATTCCCTTTCTTGCCCCTCTCTTACCTTTACTTCGCTTTTTAATCCACACATTCCCCACTTCTGTCAATCAAAGACTATTTCCTCTTCCTAAGGAGATCTATTCCTAACCCCCATCCTCAGTCCCTTACTCTTTACTTAGCTTTGAGGTAATTTTAGATTTTTTTAAATCAATTACTTAATAACTAAAATCCACAGAAAGACAAATTGTCTTTCTGGGTCAGGGTGACCTCGCTGCAGATTGTTTTTTTCTAGTTTCATTCTCAGGTAAGGCGAGCAGGTAGTTTGGTTCAGCAATACTCAGTAGCCCATGTTGATTTCTATTTTTTCTGACCTGAGTAGTTTATTCTAAGTATATTTAAACACAACACAATTTGGTAAATTTTTTTCCTGTTAATAATTAACTTAATCCCATGTGCACAACAAAGCTAAGGACATGACTACATCAAAACTCTGTGAAACTGGAAAAAATTTCCTGAACAAAACACCAGTGGCTTATGCTCTAAGATCAAGAATCAACAAATGGGATCTCATAAAACTGAAAAGCTTCTGTAAGGCAAAGGACACTGTGGTTAGGACAAAACGGCAACCAACAGATTGGGAAAAGATCTTTACCAATCCTACAACAGATAGAAGCCTTATATCCAAAATATACAAAGAACTCAAGAAGTTAGACTGCAGGGAGACAAATAACCCTATCAAAAAAATGGGGTTCAGAGCTAAATAAAGAATTCACAGCTGAGGAATGCCGAATGGCTGAGAAACACCTAAAGAAATGTTCAACATCTTTAGTCATAAGGGAAATGCAAATCAAAACAACCCTGAGATTTCACCTCACACCAGTGAGAATGGCTAAGATCAAAACTCAGGTGACAGCAGATGCTGGCGAGGATGCGGAGAAAGAGGAACACCTCCATTGTTGGTGAGATTGCAGACTGGTACAACCATTCTGGAAATCAGTCTGGAGGTTCCTCAGAAAATTGGACATTGAAATAACTGAGGATCCAGCTATACCTCTCTTGGGCATATACTCAAAATATGCCCCAACATATAAAAAAAGACACATGCTCCACTATGTTCATCGAAGCCTTATTTATAATAGCCAGAAGCTGGAAAGAACCCAGATGCCCTTCAACAGAGTAATGGATACAGAAAATGTGGTACATCTACACAATGGAATATTACTCAGCTATCAAAAACAATGACTTTATGAAATTCGTAGGCAAATGGTTGGAACTGGAAAATATCATCCTGAGTGAGGTAACCCAATCACAGAAAAACACACATGGTATGCACTCATTGATAAGTAGCTATTAGCCCAAATACTTGAATTACCCTAGATGCCTAGAACAAATGAAACTCAAGACGGATGATCAAAATGTGAATGCTTCACTCCTTCTTTAAAGGGGGAACAAGAATACCCTTGGCAGGAAATAGAGAGGCAAAGATTAAAACAGACACAGAAGGAACACCCATTCAGAGCCTGCCCCACATGTGGCCCATACATATACAGCCACCCAATTAGACAAGATGGATGAAGCAAAGAAGTGCAGGCTGACAGGAGCTGGATATAGATCACTCTTGAGAGACACAGCCAGAATACAGCAAACACAGAGGCGAATGCCAGCAGCAAACCACTGAACTGAGAATAGGACCCCCGTTGAAGGAATCAGAGAAAGAACTGGAAGAGCTTGAAGGAGCTCGAGACCCCATATGTACAGCAATGCCAAGCAACCAGAGCTTCCAGGGACTAAGCCACTACCTAAAGACTATGCATGGACTGACCCTGACTCTGACCTCATAGGTAGCAATGAATATCCTAGTAAGAGCACCAGTGGAAGGGGAAGCCCTGGGTCCTGCTAAGACTGAACCCCAGTGAACGTGATTGTTGGGGGGGGGCGGCAATGGGGGAGGATGGGAGGGGAACACCAGAAAGAAGGGAGGGGAGGATTAGGGGGATGTTTGCCCAGAAACCGGGAAAGGGAATAACACTCAAAATGTAAATAAGAAATACTCAAGTTAATAAAAAAATAAAATAAAATAAAAAAAACCCTGTGAAAATTATAAGTGACAGCTTCCATAAAGAGAGGGTCTGTAGACTGAACAAAACGAACAAGATCAAGCTCAAAATCCTCTTGGGGAGGATTTTGTGTAATCTCTGTCCCAGAGATACCACAAAGGTGACCAGGCTATTAACCATATCTACTCCAAGCTTTCTAGGAAGAAAACAGGTTATGTATCTCTTACTTTGAAGAGAACATACCCATGTGTTTAACATTTCTGGTTCCACTAGTGCTTGTCTATGAGCCCAAGCCTTCTGTGCCTCTAACACATAGGTGAGTAGATTTATGTCTGGGTCTTCATTTCAACTCCATTGATCAATATGTTTGCTTTTGTGAACTGCTGTGCTGCTTTCATTACTATTGCTCTGCAGTGCAATTTTAGATCCAGGAAGGTGATACATCCAGCAGGATTTCTTTATTATTTAGGAATGTTTTAGCTATGCTGAGTTGTTTGTTGTTTCCCAGATAAAGTTGAAAGTTATCAAGTTCTGTGGAAACTGCTGGAATTTTGAGGGGGATTACATTGATTGCTTTTAGTATGGTGGCCATTTCTAGTACAGCAATCCTACTGATTTATGAGTATGAGAGATCTTTCCACTCTCTGATATATTTTTCAATGTCTTTCTTCAGTGTCTTAAATTTTTTATCATATAAGTCTTTCGTTTGCTTGATTAAAGTTAGCCCAAGATACTTATACCTTTGAGGTTCTTATGAATATAGTTGTTTCCCTGATATCTTTCTCAGTTCATTTGTCACTTGTATATAAGGAAGCTACGAATTTTTGTGTGTTAATTTTCTATCTGGCTACTTTGTTGAAAGATTTTTATTAACTGTAGGAGTTTCCTAGTAGAAGTTTTAGGTTCATCTATATAAACTGTGACACCATCTATAAATAAAGATATTTTGATTTCTTTCCTATTTGTGTCTCTTTGATATTTTTCAGTTATTGTATTGTTCTAGTTAAGATTCCACAAGTACTGAATTGACTAGGTAGAGAGTGAATGGACATCCTTGTCTTGTTCTTTGTCATAGTGGAAATGTCCTAAAAGACAGAGAGAAAGACACAAACAGAAAAAGATATAGAGACAGAGAAGCAAACACAGAAAAGGAGAGACAGAGATAGAGACAGACAGAGACAGAGACAGAAAAGGAATACACAGAAAATGTGGAACATCATGAAAAAAACACAAACCTTTGGATTCTACACATAGATGAGAGAGAAAAAGTCAAAGTAAATGGCATTAGACCAGCTCTTCAAAAAGATCATTAAAAAAACTTACACAAACTAAAGAAAAGCATAACCATACAGATACAAAAAGCACACAGAACACCAAATAGACAAAACAAGAAAAGAAAATTCCCACATAATCAAAATATTAATTGTACATTACAAAGAAAATGTATCGAAAGCTTCAAGAGAAAACCTGCAAGTAACATACAAAGGAAAACCCATAGAATAACAGCTGATTTCACAATGGTAAATTACAATGCCAGAGGAACCGGAATAATGCATTCCAAGTTGTAAAAGACTATGAAGGCCAGACTAGACTAATATACCCAGAAAAACTATCTGCCATATCTTAACTGAAGTCAGGAATAAGAAAAGAATGGCCACTGCCCTCACTCTTTTTCAATATTATGCTCAAAGAATTAGCTGGAGCAATAAGAAAAGGGAAAAAAAATGAAAGGGATATAAATAGGAAAAGAAACTCAACTATTCTTATTTTCAGATGATCTGATATTATACATCAAAAATCCCCAAATTCTCAAAAAATTCTAGAAATAATAAACAAATTCATTAATTTGTCAACGTACAGAATCAATTTTCACAAATCAGTAGCTCTTCTTTACACCAACAACAGAAAAGGAGATCATGCAAACACATACATTTACAATACATTTATTCAAAAAATAAATCTAGTAATAAACCTGACCTAAGAAGTGAGTAACCTCTATAATTAAAACTTTAATGCTTCGAAGAATAAGACACAGAAAAACACTAGAAAATGAAAAAGCATCTAAGTTGGGATTTCCATGAAATCTGTGAAGAAACACAGTGACTCTTATAAGGGACAACATTTAATTGGGGCTGGCTTGCAGCTTCAGAGGTTCAATCCATTGTTATCAAGACAAGAAGTATGGCCGTTTCCAGGCAGACATGGTGTTGGAAGAAGCCAAGAGTTCTACATCTTGATTCAGAGGCAGTCAAGAGAAGACTGTCTTCCAGGTAGCTAGAAGGAGAGTCTCAAAGCCCAACCCCACAGTGACAACCCTCCTCCAACAAGGCCACACTTCCTTGAAGGCCATACCTCCCAAAAGTGCTACTCCCTGGGCCAAACATATTCAAACCATCGCAGCATCCCATGCTCGTGGATTGGTAAAATTAATCTTGTGAAAATAAACATCTTTCTAAGAGCTTTTAAATGGATTCAATGCAATCCTAGATAAAATGAAATCTCATTCTTTACAGAAATAAAAAAACTATCCTAAAATGTATATAGAACCGTAAATGACCTGACATAGTCAAAACAACCCTGAGTAAAAAGAACAGTGCTTGTCGGTTGCCATTTCTGAACCATAGTAATAAAAACAATGTGGTACTGGCACAAAAACAGTGAACATGTAGGCCAATGGAACAAAATCAAACACCCATACATGGTTACACATATTCAGCCATTTAATATTTGACAGTGATGCTGGAGAAAAGAAAGCATCTTCAACAAATGGTGCTGGGAAAACTTGATGATCACACACAGATGAATGAATCTATATCTATCACCTTGCACCAAAACTAAATACAAAGGGATCAAAGACCTGAACACGAAACCTGAAAGTGCAAGAAGGAAACAGGTAGTAGCTGTTGTGATATAGGCATAAGAACAGACTTTCTGAATTGAGATCCATCTCCCTACGAATTAGGGCCAAGAAGTGACACGTGGGACTTTATAGAACTGAAAAAGCGTCTGTACGACTAAGGAAACGATCAGTCTCATGATGAGGAAACCCACAGAATGGGAGAGAATTTTTGCCAGATATGCATTTGACAGAGAATTAAGATCTGGAATATATAATGAACTAAAAAACAAAGAAGCAACAAAACAAAACAAAGCAGAAGAAAATCACAACAAAAGAAAACAGAAAATTAAAAACAACCTCCTCCAAACCAAGAGAAAAAAAAAAAACCATAACCGGAACAAACAACCTATTTCAAAAACAAGCTGGGAGTTCTCAAAAGAAGACCAAGAAAAAAAATCTAAAAAACAAAAACAACAACAACAACAAAAAAAAAAAGCCATACCTAGCCACTAGGGAAATGGCATAGCCTTACCTAAGTCATGGCAAAGATCAACAAAACAACTGACAAGAAGTGCTGGAGTGGGTGTGGGGAAAATGGAACCCTCACTCACTGCTGGTGGCACTGCAGGCTAGAGCAGCCGCAACAGAAATCACTGAATTTCCAGAAAGCTAAAATTAAATCTGGCATATAACCCAGATTTTCTTTGCATGTGCCATGAGAGCACGACATCCCCCTGCACAGACGCTTGCCCAAGCACATTCATTGCTGCTCTAGTCACAATAGCTAGAAAATGGAAGCAGCCTAAATGTCTTTCAACTGACAAATGGATGAAGAAAACGTGCTGCATGAACAATAAGGGATGCTATCCAGCTGAAAGGAAACGAAATCATGAACTTTGCAGGTGAAAAAAAGAAAAAACTAGAAAAGGTCACATCGAGCAAGTTTACGTAGACCCAGAAGTGCCAACATCAAAAAGGCTGTCATTCGAGGCGCTAGCTCCAGCTCTTCAGATGTGCGTGTATAACCTGGAGTAATAGCAGAAGCCAGGAAAGCAGAGAGGACTGTTACTAGGATTGGAAGGTCAGGGAGCAATAGTGAGGGGAACAGCAGAGTATAAGTGATCTGAATGGTGCAACAGGAATTAGTCAGGGGGAGGGGGCTAATTAGGAACAGGGAGTGACATTAATACAGAGGATGAAAGAAGGCTAAAATAGTTAGTATATCTGAAAAAAAGGTTGTAAGAAATCATACTACTCACTAAAAATACCACCAATTCTGCATGTATATATCTGTGTATAAATATAGATATTATTTAAATGAATTTTTCTCATCTGAGCTGACAATGCTCCCTCCAACAGCTAAAGACCTCCTAAGAAAATTCTCAGCACTAGGCTGATTCAGTTGCTGGTTAGTCTTGTCCAAAAGAATCCCGTAACATTGCAGACTATTGCTATTGACCTTGGTTGTTCCCCAGAGGTGGAAGGTAATCGCTATTGCTGAAGACAACATGCGTTTCAGAGGCAAGGCAGAGGCCTCTGAGCTGGAACTGATTTAAATGTTTCTTCCACGAGGATAAGCTATCATGGCACCCGAAGGTATTTTGCAAGCCTCCAAAGAAGGGAATCAGCCAACAGTCCTATCCAGGCACTGTAAGTGTCATCACTTATGAGTCACAACAATGACCAGCTTGGCACTGTAAACCTAAGGGTGAAACTGTGGCATGCATACCTTTGTGACAACCAATAGCTCTCTAGTTGGACTTAACACTTACTCTACAAGAGAAAAATGATGCCTTGTGCTGGAAACCTAGCCAGTTTCCCAGGGCTGGGGAAGCCATGTTCTATTCACAACCACCAGGAAATGGGACTTGCCTAAATGTCCTTCAGTGGAAGAATAGAAAATGAAAATGTGGTACACACACACACACACACACACACACACACACACACACACACTAAAGTGCCATTTTACTGGAAAGAAAAATGAAATTATGAACAAATTAGGTAAGTGGGTGGAATTAGATTGTGTTAGATTGATTTTAGATTGATTTTGGTATCTCAGACCCGGAGAGACAAATTCTACATGTTCTTTCTTATTTCCAGACACTTGCTCAACATTTTGTTTTTGGGTGTATAATTGGGAGTGACTGCAGAAGACAGAAAAGTAGGAAGGGACTACGGCTGATGGGGTAGAAGGAGCTCAAGGCAGGGAAAATGAGAGTGAAAGGGGAAATAGGGTGGGAAGAGGTTGCGAGTTAAATGGGGAGAGAGGAGGAGGATAATTCAGAGGGAGAAGGAAAAGAAAAATAATACTAAGTATGTTTGAAAATGTCATAGGGAAATATTTTGTAAACTTAAACAAACTTTATACAAATATGTGTATATCTAATTTTTAAAACAAAGTTTTGCCTCATAGGGTGACGAGGCTCTCCTGATAGCCACTGTGGTGGTTTGAATAGGAATGGCCTCCGGAGGCTCATAGATTTACATGCTTAGTCATCAAGGAGTGGCTCTATTAGGAGGTGTGGCTTTGTAGGGGTAGATATGATCTTGCTGGAGGAAACTGGGTGTGGGCTTTGAGGTTTCAAATGTGTAAGCCAGGCCTCAGTGTCTCTCTTCCTACTTTCTGCTAACCCAGATATAGAACTCTCGGCTCCTTGTCCAGCACCATGTCTTCCTGGGCACCACCATGCTCCCTGCCACAATCACAATGGACTAGGCCTCTGAACCTGTAAGCTAGCCTCAGCTAAATGTTGTCCTTAAAAGAGTTGTCGCAATCATCATGCCTTTTCACAGCAATAGAAACCCTAAGACAACCAGATATGAGAAACCTCCCTTCAAGTTATGGGTCAGGAGAGTCCAAAGGACTCCCAAAAATAATAAATAAATGGCAACTGTCATTGTCCTGGGTTGCCTCCCAGAACTTGGAGGTAAGACCCTATTGCTGTAGACACAGGATTTGGAAGAATTTAACTGTAATTAACCTAGAAGCCTCTTTCCTGAAGATTAGCTGTTACAGCATCAGAAGGTGTTATGTAAATTAACAAGGGAGAAAAACCATCAAAATTCCTACCCAGGGATAAATCCTGAAAACCAAAACAGTGACTGGTCCAGCAAGATATCCCCAATGGCTAATGGCTGTACTTAAATCTTGGGGTTAACCATCAGCTATCTAATCGAACTTGGGGCCTGCTCGATCAATAGGTCAGAATTCTTTGTACTGTAAACCTAGCCAATTACTTGGGACTGCAGAGGTAAAGAAGAACCTACCACTGCCGTTTTTCTAAATCAATATAGGTTTTCAACTGCACTCTTGAAAACTTATGCTCATTCCTACAGAAGAATGCCTTTCATGCTGCTTGTTAATAGAAACTTCTCATGCACATGGAGGCCACTATAAAGATCCTCAGCTAGTCAAAATCAAGTGTGTGTGTGTGTGTGTGTGTGTGTGTGTGTGTGTGTGTGTGTGTGTGTGTTCAGATTTCTCCAAGAACGAGCCCCTTTAGGTTATCTAGTCCCAAGTGGTGAGCCCTAAATGTGTTTATATGAGCAACACTAAATGGACTCAGTATGTTATAACATAGTGCACTAGATAAACGTGTGTGTATAAATGTAACAATAATAATCGAAGATGAGGTCGTTTACTTGGGAGGGAGTAGAAGGGGGCACAGATGGAACTGGAGAGGGGGGAGGGAGGAGTGGAAATGTACAACAATACCCCTGTGTGAAATTCTTTAAAACAATTTAAAAAAACATTACGAAAAAAGATGTGTAAAGAAGGCCAAGTTACCACAGCCCCATGATCCTTTGCAGTTTTTCAGTCAGTTCTGTGTGCACAGAAATGTCTCCCCAGAGAAACTGCTTGTAGTGATCAGAAAGCTAAGAGTATCATCAGGGCCAAAGCAGAGATTTGCCTGCTCCTCTATAACCTACCTACTTAATGCTTCCATTAAGGGATTGGTTTTTTTATTTTTATCCTGTTACTATAAAACTTCATGGAGCTATTACTGTGTTGGAGCATGGAATTTGGTGGTAACCGTGAGCCCATGTTTTCCTGCTTTGCTTACCAATTGTAACAGGTGTAGTTTCACAGTGTATGCTCTGTCTTAACCAAGTATGTATATTGAAAGTTGGCAAAGTATTTAAGAATTGCCTTGTGGGAGGAGGCAGTTCTGCAATTTAACCAACTCTAGTTATTAAAAAAATATTTAATTCATTATTGTGAGTGTGCATGCTGTGTTTGTCTGAGGCACGCATACATGCCATATGAGCATGTGGTACAATGAGATAAATCTGTTTCCACCTTACCCTTCCAGAGAGAAGCTAACATCTTCAGGCTTTCCTGCCAACCTGTTTGCCTGCTTAGGGGTCTCTCTGAACCTAAAAGATTCTATTTTCTGATCCGTGCACTCAGCATTCCATATCATAGTTTAAACTAACCGTTTTCTTGTTTACCTCCACATATTTGGCCTCCAGCTCAGGTCTGATACAAATTCAACTTTAATAAGTTTAGTAAATTCAGATGGCCTCTGAGCCTTATTGTTGCGGGTGGGAAAAAGATAATGTCTGAGAGAAAATAAGAGTAGTCAGCAGCAATTCCCTATGATTAAAGAGAAGGTGAGGTACACTGTGGAGTACAAAGGTGGGGTCCTAGCAGAGTCAGGCAGAAAGATGTTGGCATAAACCTACACCAACCTTTTGCCATCAGCTGTCTTTTCCTTATGGTTTAACTGTCCTAGAGATAGATGGATCGCTCACCTTACCTACAGGAAGCGCAGTGAGAATGTCTCTGGGGGTAGAAACTTCAGGAAGACCCAGTGATGGGTCCATTTGCGTCCATCCCCCAGCCTCCCAAACCCGGTGCCATTTAATAACCTTCCCAGAACTGTCGAGGTGAGACAAGATGGTCTCCTCTGGGAGAGGAGACACCAAGCCTTCTTCTCACCCAGCCCCGCTGTCTCTGCGTCCCGCAGCGCGCTCCACAGACTTTGAGGGCTCCGAGCCCGCGAGCGCGCGCCCGTGAGGTGGGTCGGGAGCGCGCGGCGAGGGTGGCTTGGCACGTCCTCCAGCTCTGCCGGCTTGCCGCGCGTCCTTCTGCCGGCGTCGGCTCGTATCCCCGGAGTCCACCCGCCCGCCCCGGGCTGTGCAGCCTGGCTTCAGGCGGTCCTCGCGGGAGCCATGGGCCGCCGGCTCGGCAGAGTGGCAGCGCTGCTGCTAGGGCTGCTAATGGAGGTAGGGCCGCCGGCTCCGGGCGCCTCCGGGAGCAGGGACGCGGGAAGGGCACTGCGGAGCTCGCGAGTCTGCCGTGTGGGGCGGCGGTGGGGCCTGATGTCCGGACCCCCAGTCCTCCCTGCGCGCCTCCTCCTTCTGTCTGCGCCCGGTTTCCCCCTCGCTGCTTGCTCGGGTTTGCGGCCCCGGGGAGGGACCTTTGTGCGTGTCCACACGCGCATCCCGGCGCTAGGGGCCTGGGGCGGCGCCTCCCGCAGCTGGTAGGAGGGACAGGGACATTTCTGCCTTTGGAGATGAAGTGCAAGCTTTTAGAGGCGAGGAGAAAAATTCCACGGGGAGCTTGGGTAGTGGGTGTACTGAAGTGAAGCCGCGGGAACTTGATGGTGGGTGGAAGCGCCGCCGAGGTACAGCCGGGGTTAGACCCGGGCTGCGGTCGACTGAACTGCGACATCCTGTGACTGTGATGCGAGCCATCCTTCCTGTTCCAGCGGGTTCATTCAAAGGCAAACAGTGGACTTATGGCGTGTAAAATATGGATTGGGGTTTGGAGGTTTGTTCATAGTCCCACCGCTTTAGTATTTTGAAAGACCTTTGTATTAGTAAAGTCAGTCTAAGTGGGTAAGGATGCCTGGCTGACTATCATGGTCCTGCCTCAGAGACCTGTAAACTTCCGTGGTTGGGGAGTCAGCAGTACTCCGGAAGATTCTCATTTATGCTGGAGGGAAAGTCTTTCTCCTTTAGTCTGGAGGGTTGAGGGAAGAGTTTCTCCATGCTATAAGTTCGAAACGGAGCAAAGGTTGCTCGCTTTTCTTCGAAATACCTCTTTTTTTTTTTTTTTTTGAATATATAACGTTTTTGAGAGTGCCACCTCTGGCTTTCTTTCTTCCCACTTGTTCAGATTTTTAAAAGCTTAGGAACCAAACCCTCTGGGTGATGATTCAACATTGAATGCTGTGGAAAAGCCAACCAGAGAGCACTGTTTACAAAAATAAATGTGTGTTTACCTCAACACATCTCTGCCAATTTGTGTGTGTGTGTGTGTGTGTGTGTGTGTGTGTGTGTGTGTGTGTAACATAAGATTAGCTAGCGTTCTCTTGTTTCTATATTTGTGCCACTCCTGTCTCCAATTTAGCTTTGTGTGCATCCTAAAACGCACTGTTTTTATTTACTGGGCGCGGGGGGGTTATTTTTTCATTTTCTTTTCTATATTTTTGTCTTCCAACGATGTTTATTAAGGAAATGAACAGTAAAAATACTGGCAGACATGCCAACACTCTAGCTTTATATTCAAGAGCCGGCAGTGGAAAAGCTTTCAAATCGAGTCACTTAAATTAGCTTTTCGGGGGAGGGGAAAAACCAAAAGTAAAATGAAATATGACCTATGATTGTCATCAGTTTTTATTTCCAACTTTTAATCTACTGCTTTGTTGCTTTGATACTATCACAGTGACATTGTCTGGAGTTGTTGGGATGGACTCTCTCTTTCTCTGCTAATTTAAAAAATAACAAAGCGGTAAAAACAAAGATCTCAGCACCCAGCCTTGTATTGCAAACAGAAAAACACACAGAGAAAGAGAAATAAAGGGGGGGGGGAAGAGAGAGAGAGAGAGAGAGAGAGAGAGAGAGAGAGAGAGAGAGAGAGAGAGAGAGAGAGAGAATGAATAAACACAAAGAGACAGAAGAGACAGACTCCCAGGTGGAGGAGATCCAGAAGACCTGGAAATCAGAGTTTGTCTGGCAGTGCTAAAAGTTTTATGTTTGGGGATGGGGTGAGTTTCTCCTTTTCGTTCTTAATTGGCTGATTTGGGCTACTACAGGAGATTGGGTAATCCAGACAAAGAAAGGGAAGCTGATTGGTTCCTACTGTAGGACCCTCCCCTACTTCTTGTGGGAGATTTGAAAGCCCACTGAATACTTTCGGGCAGAAAAAAAGCCCACTAGTCTTGGTGAGGGAGAGGACCAGGAAATTTGTTGTCTCTAATGTACAAGTGAAAAGTATATTAATGCCCCTAGAACTTCGTTTCCTTGTCTGTCTGTCTGCTGAGGATCTGTCAAAAGCCTAATCCTTTAGTGAAGAAGGTTTTGTTCTATCCTGGAAGCTGTTTCGTGGCATAAAAACTTTCTTCAAGTGCCAGGAACAGACCTCAGGGCCTTGAACAAAGTAGTCAAACAAGGCACTGTACCATGGACTTTGCATTTGTTCATTTAATTTAACCTTATTGTTTTCTTAGCTACCAGAGGGAGATTGAACCTAGGGCTTCTTACACTTGCTGGACCAGTACTCTGTCCAGCTGGAGTCACTGTTAAGATAGGATCTTCCCGTTTGGCCCAGGCTTCAGTCTCCCGTATGCTGTGATTACAGGGATGGGTCGCCAGGGATGGGAATATTTTGTCTTAATAGGGAATTTAAAACTTCTTTGTAGGATTTAAAGCCCCCCCCAAATGGCTGAGCTCTTATGCTCTCATGAAATTCACTATCTGGATGCTGGTGACATTTGTTTTCTAGGTAGCTCACTTATACATGATGATATCTTCAGTGCCTGATTTCTGGTCGAGTTCCAGGACAGCAAGGGCTATAAAGAGAACCCTGTCTCAAACAACAACAACAGCAATAACAACAACAACAACAAAAAGATTTAACTATCACATACAAGTTTAATGTGAGGTTTTAGTCTGAGCTTTTTCATCTTAAACTGTCTGCTTTGAATATTTTAATGGCCTCTCAATTAAATGCGCAGTTACAGTTACAGAGCAGCTGAGGAGGCAGATGATCCCTTCTGAGGACATTAAAACAGTTGGAGAATCCCCTTCATGGTTCCAGCTTCTGTTGACTGATACACAGGACACTTGGCTGCTGCTGCTGTGTGTGTGTGTGTGTGTGTGTGTGTGTGTGTGTGTGTTGCTTCAGATGGTTTCAATGTGTAAAGTTCTTTACACACTTTGAACATCTGTCGTGAAGTTTTGTGGTAGTGGATATCCCGTTTCTGCCCTCTGGCAACCATTCATCATTGAATGCTGTTGAAGATCAGGCTTGGGAGTTTTATATCCTTGTATAGAGAGAGAATCTTAACAAATTGAAGAGAGCTTTCGTGTCTCACTCTGATATCCTTTTATAGAAGGTTGCTTGAATGTAGAAATTTGTATTTTTATTGAGTGAACATTATAGGATGATTTATTCTATTACCAAGCCCTGCTCTGAGCACTTTATAAATGCTAATTCATGATTCATCGTAGTCCATGGTTGTTTCAAGTGGGAGATATTGTATAATTTGTCCCAGATCTTACTGTTGTTAAGCGAGGGGGTCGAGACACTTGGTTCTTCTGTTTCCCTGCCATGATGCTCCACTTCTTCCTCAAAGTCTGCTTACCTGGGAACATGGAGGGCATATACACTCTGCATTAGCCCAGAGAGATTTGTAGAGGTATGCATTCCAACATGCAGAACTCCTCCAGAAACTTGTCAGTCCTTAGAGAGGTAATCTAATTTAACTGGGACATTTCAGAGAGGGGAGTTGGATGTATACTGGAGAGCAGGCATCAGCAGAAACATCTCAGGAGACCTGGTTGTTCAGTTGGACTCCTAGGTCAGGCCTTAGAGCAGGAAGAGGCAGCTGACCATACTATTCTACCCCACGGATGCATCCTGAAGCTCCTCTCCTGGAACCACCCTTCTCCCTAGCTTAGTTTCTGTGAATTGGGTGATCAACTAACAGGAGTTCTTGTCTTATACTCTGCATACCCCACCTGGTTAAATACAATAATGCATGTCAGAAATGTGGCATACTCTATAAGATGGTCACAGACTAGTGTTCGTGAATGGGAGAAGCTAAAAGCCCCCCTGAGTCCTCAGATTCTAAGGTTAGATGCTTTAGCTTGGCTGGCTGGTTCCTAAGAGTTCTCATAGAAGAGAACAGAACTCTACCTCCTATTAGGGCTGATGGGAAAATTCCCAGTGGCCTTCAATGGGCCACAGTAAACTGCAAAAGCAAACTAAAAAGCTGATGGTACCTTGCTTGAAACAAAAAACTGAACCAACAAACCAACAACATAAACAAAAGCAACCCACTTTGTGTGTGTATTTATTTTGGCTATATGTGCATGCCAGGCAAATGCTGTAGCTTTGAGCTGTATGCCCCCACTCCTGTAGAACACTGTTGAATAGGAGTCACCCATTCAAGCCTGTAAGTTCATCTATGTTCACAGGGGCATGGACTCGTTTTGTAGGTAGGACTAACTTCAATATCTTTTAGAGCCTTTCTTGGCACCAGAAGCTGAGTATGAAAGGCTCTTCTCCCAAAGAACGGTTGTTCTTGGCTAGGAAGAAAGGGTGGTCATCTCTGGGGGAGAAAGGGTGAGAAATTGAATATTGCCTTTTGAAGTTAGGGAAATGAGAGGATTAGTGTGTGTTTTTCTGTAGTTCTATGTATGTTGTTGCTGGGAAATGTCAAAATTAGAACTTAGTTGTTTCAGAATGAGGGATTTTTTTTTTTTGTTAAATATTTCATGCTCTGGAATTCCAACCTATGAGTTTTCTAAAATAAACTTTTCAAGTGTCCTACTTTCAACAAATATTTAAAATCTGAGCAATTATTCAATTCCAATGGAAAAGGCATCAGGTTTATCCCTGGAAACTCCAGAGAAGGCTGGGTGGCTACAGGTAAGAGAAAAATGGCAAAACTAGATGAGCCAGATACACATGTAGCAAAGGCATTGCTCTGAAATCGGAATGACTGTCACCAGATGCAGGAGTCAGAACGTTGTCCAGAGCTGGGGTTTTACTGGCCTCTGCTCTCCTTTTAGCTTGTGCAGATAAGGAGGCTCGCTGAGGGTGGGAGGGAGGATGACATACACAGCAAGGATAGGGTCATAATCGTGGCTGGCCACTTAGTTAGGTGCATGGCCCATGTAATTCCCGGCACTTATTTTTTGTAGTCTCCCTTGGGAAGCCTCTCCCTGGGAGACTTAGTAAATATTTGAATGAGTAAATAGATAAAAGGGTAAGTAATCATGTGGCAGGAGCTGGACAGGGATATAGTAGGAGGAAGGTGAGTGATAAGACTTGGAAGAGGGAGTGCCTGTGCAGTGTGCATGAAATTCCTGAAGCGTTTGTTGATATGTCAGTTCACAGTAGGAGTCCCCTATCCCCATCCTAGTTATTTGTTCTAGTCATCAATCCCATCCCCCTTTTAACTTCTTTAGTCTTTATTTAAATATCATTCTACCTATGCAGAATTTAGCTGCCAAGTTCTTTTTTTTCTTTCTTTCTTTCTTTCTTTCTTTCTTTTTTTTTTTTTTTTTTTTGTCTCTTGTCTCTTCATTAACTACAATGTAGTATTACATCTTATAAGATCTGTAAGGTTACTTTCCTGTTCTTTTCTTTTATGCTCTTCTAGGACCCTGTGGTTAGCTCGGTTATAGAGCTAAGTGTTAGTGAGAAGTGGACTGTTATTTTATAAATCAGATTACTTCCTTGGGCACAGGAGATATCTGGGTGGTAGTGAAGTCTCATGTCTAGATGCCATTCTGATTAGATTATATAGCCTCTTGGCTCTTCATGGAATAGCTGGGAATCTCTGAATAAGTTATAGGTGTAAACTCTCACTCTTTCACTGACTCCACTGATTCATTTGTGAAAAGAGAAGTGCCTGGCATTACAGAGCTCTTTTCAAATCGCCACCTGGAATTTAACTGGTTCCACAGGTTGTATTAAGAGATTCTGAACAGGTGCCAGAGAGATAGCTCAGTTCTTACCAGAATTTGGTTCCCGGCACCCAGTTGAGTGAATTATGGTAGCTTTTAACTCCAGCTCCATGAGATCTGCTGTTTTCAAGTAATTCACTTATATACAGATAATTAAAATAAAAATAAAATGTAAGAGAGGAGATAATTAATATTTAATCAATTCTCAAGCAAGATTACAATGCCCACATCCTTGCCAAGATCAGCAAGATCTCTCTTGTCTACCTACAAAAAAGAGCTTCAGTTAATTCTTTATTTGAAAGTTTTGCTTCTAGTAAGTTGTCCATGCCCATGCTGATGCAAGCAGCCCTAATTTCCTTTCTATTCTCTTTCTTTCCTTTTCCCTTATTCCTTCTCTTTGATGTGGAGGTTATCTACAATTTTTATATTCACGTAAGAATTTTCCAAAATTTGTACTATTTTAACATCATTTTAGAATGAATATGCAACCTTTTATTGTTGATTTTAAAAAAATTATAGTGGATTTGGTTTCTCATGTATTATAAAAATATGAAGTGAAATTATAGCATTAATCTTCTAAGGTATTCACTAGAGTCTAACTATCCTTAGTAATTTGATACTGATTATTATTCCTTTGAAAATACATAAATACCTTTTATACCAGTTGGAAATGTAATCTTAAATCCTTGAACTTCTTTTCCTAAAGTATTTTACTGTAACAAATATTTATTTATGCTTGAACATCTTAGGGTTAGTAACTAAACTTACACATTATTTTTATGAGCATTCATTTAGCTCTCTGGATGTCTTAGTTAGGGTTTCTATCCTTGTGATAAAGACCACAATGAAAAGCAACTTAGAGAGAGAAGGATTTATTTCATTGTACTTCCTTTACCTAGCTATCTAGTCATCTAGTCAAGACAGGTACTCAAGGCAGAAATCTAGGGGCAGGAACTGAAACAGAAGCCATGGACAAATGCTTCATTCTGTCTGGTACCCCATGGCTTGACTAGTTTGTTTTCTTATTGTCTTACTTATTCTGTTTTTGTGAAGAGAGGCCATGACCACGGCAATTCTTTGAAGAAAGCCATTTTATTGGGGCTTGCTTACATTTCAGAGAATTAGTCCATAACTATCATGGTGGGTAGAGTGGCAGTAGTCCAGAATGGTGCTAGAGCAGAATCTAAGTGCTACTCTACAAGCATCAGGCAGAGAGAGCCATTGGACCTGGCACGGGGTTTTGAAACATCAAAGCCTACCCCTAAGACATGCTTCCTCCAATAAAGACACACCTACTTCAACAAGGCCACATCTCTTAATCCTTCTAATCTTTTTCAAACAGTTCCACTCTCTGATGATTAAGCATTCAAATATTTAAGGCTGTGGAAGCCAATCTCATTCAAACCACCATACATATATCTAAAGACCATTTGCCTATGGGTAGCACTGTCCCCACATCAACCATTAATCAATAAAATGTCCCACATATACCAACATGCATCCTGTGGAGACATTGTTTTTCAGTTGAGATTCCAGATAACTAACCAATGGGGACATTGGCTAAAGCTTAAAGTAAACATTACAAAATGGAAGTTTCTTGTTTTAATTTGTAAATTTAACATAAAAATGGTTTGGGTGTATGAAAAGCTACATGTAATGAATATATGCAACTTCACAAGTTTGAATATAGCCATGTTGCCCTCTACTATGTATGTAATAAACCTATTTTTTCCCAAACTTTCTACCTGTCTTCTGTAGTAGTTTGAATGAAAATGGCCCACATAGGTTCATATGTTTGAATACTTCAGTAGGTGGAACTGTTTGAAAAGGATTAGGGGGTGTGGACTTATTGGAGATGTGTTATTTGGCAATGCCTTTGGGGTTTCAAAAGCCCATAGCATTCCAGTTAACTCTCTGCCTCATGTTTGTGGTTCAAAATAAAACCTCTCCGCTACTGTGCCAACTCCAGTGCTCCCTGCCATGATAGTCATGGACTCACACTCTGAAGAAGGCCTCAAATAAATGCCTTACTTTATAAGTTACCTTGGTTATGGTGTCTTGTTAGAAAAATAGAAAAGTTGGTACCAGGAGTCAGGTAGTATTGTAACAGCCTTGACTATTCTGGGTTTTTTGTTTTGTTTTTGTTTTGTTTTTGTTTTTGTTTAGAATGTGAATACTTTTTTTAAAAACATTTATTTATTTATTTATTTATTTATTTATTTATTTATTTATTTATTTATTTATTTATTATGTATACATCATACAGCTTTCTGCCTGCATGTATGCCTACAGGCCAGAAGAGGGCACCAGATCTGATTATAGATGGTTGTGAGCCACCATGTGGTTGCTGGGAATTGAACTCAGGACCTCTGGAAGAGCAGACAGTGCTCTTAGCCTCTGAGTCATCTCTCCAGCCCTAAAGTGAATACTTAACAGTCCATCTTAATTGGAGCTTGGAAGACAGTGCTACTGAGAGCAATGTGGACTATGGAGGCACAACTCAAGAGGTTTACAGGGGAACAATATTAGCAACTTGGGCTAGAGGTCACCCTTGTGATATCTTGGCAAATAATGTGGCTGCTTTTTACCCTTGTCCTACAAGTCTGCCTGGATTGAATTAAAAAGGATTGGGCTAATTTCATTGGCAGAGGAGATTTCAAGAGAGCCTAATGTTGACTCTGTTGTGCAGTTGCTGGCAGTCACTCATACACTACTCTACAATCCCGGAAAGCAAACAGTGCAAAGCAAAATGTAAAATGTACAGTTCTAATTGAATACAGCACTGGAATATTTAGCATTTGAACCAAAGCTTGAGCTGAAAGAGATGACAGGCCTGATGTGAAGTGGAATAAAGGGAACAGTACCCTCAGGGCAAGACCCCACCCAGCAATGGTAGTGTGTAGCTGCTCTACAACAAAGGAACGTTTATGCCATAGAAGAAAGCTTATGCACATCTAATCCAAGGAGAGGGCCAGACCCCATCCCAAGCAGGCAGCTGAACTTGGCAACATTGGTTCTGGCTTTAGAGTCACGAAAGATGTATAAGTGAATAAGTGCATTGTGGAATCTTTCTCTGTGATTAAGGAGAGCCATTGAGGCCAGGAGTTTGGCAGGGGAGTTCCTATATGGAGGCCCTGAGATGCCATTGTATAAAATGAAGCCTGGAGTGCATCGGAAACCCCAGAGCTTTGAGACACCTGCCAAGGAGAGCTACATACTTGGAGTGAAACCAGCCCAAGAGAGAGAATTATGGCTCAGTCAGCAAAGCTGGAAGGGCGGAGCCATCTAAGCCCTTTGGTGTGGGACATGGACCTATAGGATCTAGAGTTTGTCTTGCTGAGTTTCAGTCTTGCTTTGGTCCAGTATTTCCTCAGGATGTCCCATTCTTCCATTTTGGAATGGTAATGTTCTGTGCCCTGTTCTGCATATGTTGGAAGTATGTAATTTGCTTCTGATTCTGATTTTACAGGGGGTTACAACTAAGAGATTGCCTTGAGTCTCAGGAAAGACTTCAGCTTTGGAGTTTTAAACAGTGTTGAGACTATGAAAGACTGCTCAGCACCATGCCTGCCTGCCTGCTGCCTGATCCCTGCCATGATGGTCATGGACTCTAACCCTCTGCAGCTATAAGCCCCAAATAAACTCTATCTTCTCTTAAGTTCCCTTGATCATGGTGTCTTAGCAATAAAAACGTAACTAAGACAGCAACCCAAATAGTAATAATAAAAATTGAGCATGCTAACATATTATAATGCAAAGCTGTATTTGTATGCTGAGAAATGACAATAGGAAAATAATTAAATATCGTTTTATATAGTTGTTTCCATAACAACAGAAATGTTTGCTTATACAGTATATCTGTTGCCATTTATAATATGTGTTTGAATCTGAGTAAGATATTTAGGGTTTCATCTCTTGGCAATTTGAGGGTAAGCACTGTGCAAACTGGGTGTGTTGTATGTTCAGAGCCAAGTCATGTGATACAACATGAAGGAATGCTCCTAGAAACACCTTGGATTGTCCATGTAATAAATTTTGAACTGGTTTTTGGTCATTGCACATTCTGAAAAATTTCACAACAGTGAAAATTTCACTCCATATCCAGTGGCTTGACCCTATCCACAGATTAAGAAACTACAGTTTAGGAGATAGGCTCTCTTGAGCTGGTCTTGTATCTTTGGTTCTCTGACTGAGTTGTGTTGTGTCAGGAAGTGACTTCTTCCAGAAATCCTTGCACTTACTATGTAGTAAAGGAATGTCTGTATTCTTCCACAAGCATAGGCATTTTCTGTGTCTTCTCTTTCTGGGAAGTAGGGCCTTGGGCATGGCCCTGACCTGAGTCATATGGTAACCCTGGCCTGTCATCAAGGGAGTGACTATGCTCTGCATGTAGATGGCCTACAGATTGTTTTCCCGGTCATGTCATCCATCTCTACAATGAACATGACCAGATTGGGAACTGCTATGACTACAGGCTAGTATGTGGGACTTTTCTTAAAATGGAGATTTCTTATTCAATATTTCCATTCTATACTGACTATAAAGAAGGAGCAGTGTAACTCATAATGTGGATGTATGTGTGTCTATTTAGAATGGCCTGCTGAAAGTGAAGACCATAGATTAAAATAAAAATCTCATTTGCAGACACTTTCCCTTTTTCTTTTGTGTTCATGGTCAGTGTTCAGTATACCAGGTAAATACTTGCCCTGCTGTGAACTGTTAGCTGGTGTATCCCTGCTCCTGTCCATCACCCTAGGTTAGATGACATTCTAGATCACCTGCCCTGAGAGAGGGGTGAATGATTAGAACCTTTGCTACCTTTCTTTGCCCCATTTCTGTGTATAGCAAGTTGATCTTTGATTCATGAGTTTGGATATCCTTACAGATTAAGAATCGTACATGACTAATTAGCCCTTTGTCTTTCATCAGACCTCCAGGTTATTAGGGGTTGACTTAGAATATCTGACCTCTGTGTGCCAGGACTATTCCTTGTTTGGTGACAGACTTCCTGCAAATGATCATCCTTGCTAGACAGCCTAGGGAAGTACCTGTACCCAGAGTTAAAACTTTTCAACTTCAGTGCCCCACATGGGACCAGCTTCTTGGAACCTATGTCTCCATGCACCTCACCCCACTGTAGCCACTGTTCTTTCTAGATGATGAGGGAACATCTCCACCGCCAGGACTGTAGGCTTTAGGAAATGCTAGGATTTCGTGTGTGTGTGTGTGTGTGTGTGTGTGTGTGTGTGTGTGTGTGTGTGTGTGTGTGTGTGTGTGGCTTGCCTTTTTCTTATTTCTAATATGTTGTGTAAAGATGCTGGTAATTATGGACTGCATTTCTCAGATTTCTAGATGTAATCTTGGTCCAAGAAGAATGTTTTAAACCTAAGAACAAGGCTGATGAAAATAAGGATGACAGAGTCTTAGGTAGAGTACACATGACAGAGGCTATCTGTACTGTGAGTTAATAAGCATGGATTCTTTGTGTAGAAGGTCAAGCTCATTTTGTCTTCTGGGAAGTGAGTGGCTCTGAGGATAGGGGATACGGGATACTCACCATCACTCTGGTTTAGCAGATTTTCAGTAAGTCTTTTGTTTTGTTTGTTTGTTTGTTTTTCAGAAAGAATTGAGTATCTAAATTTTTATGTTAAGTTTCTATAGTTTAAAACTACTGTGGGATAAATAAAACACTCACACAGGATGGATAGTTGGAGATCATCACTCCAACTCAATTTTCAGTAAGTCTGTGAGTTCATGGATTGAATAATACATGTGCTTAGTTCTGTGTGTGCAGAGGTCTCTGTAAAGGTGTTTTCCTGCTGTTTCTTAGGTTTATCTGATGTACTAGCTGGTTCTGTGTCATCAGAGAGGAAGGAACCTCAGTTGAGGAAATGCCTCCATCAGATCCAGCTGTAAGGCAGTTTTTAAATTAGTGATTGGTAGGGGTGAGCCCAGCCCATTGGGGATGGTGCCATCCCTGGGCTGGCAGTCCTGAATTCTATAAGAAAGCAGGCTAAGTAAACCACTAGGAATAAGCACCCCCCACCTCCGGCTTCTGAATCAGCTCCTGCCTCCAGGATCCTGCCCTGTTTGAGTTCCCATCCTGACTTCCTTCAGTAATGAACAGCAATATGGAAGTATAAGCCAAATAAAACCTTTTCTCCACAACTTGCTTCCTGATTATTTTGTTTTGTAGCAGCAATAGAAACCTTAAGACATTTGAGATTCTGTAATTTGCAGGAAGTTGAGAAGATATATTGGTTTGCAGAAGGTTAAATTTAAAGACCAGTATACTTTAATATTAGAGAACTATGAGGTTTCATATAAAATGTGATAAAACATACCTAAGATGGCTAGGCACTTCCTAGCCTTGTCTGTTGTTAGAGAGCCTCCAAGGTCACTGAAGCCAGCTCACTGCTGCTTTTCAGTCATCCAGTTTTGTAGGGAGAGGCAGCCTTGGTCTTGCCAAGACCCTGTGGGTGGTATCCCTGGCATTTCTATCTTAATTCCTCAGACTCAGTGGAGGCAAGACAGGGGCAAGACTGGAAGTGAGCAGGTCGGCAGGTGAGGACACTGAATGAAAACTCAATTCTCCACCGCTTCCAAGAGTCTTGGACTATTGTGAGGTTTTACAGCTCACCTGGGGCTACTAAAATCCAGGTCAGTGGGATTATGATATATCTGGCCTTCCGCCAGGTAGGACAGTTAGTGTGATGTGGGTCAAATGTGATTCTGCCTCATTCATTTGCAAGTCAAAGACTGCCCTTCTCCTGTTTCCCAGGGGCACTTAGGGTAGAGTATGGAATCCTATATTCCTGGAGGAGCTGACTGTGGCAGTAAAAATCAAGGCTCAGCTCTTTACCCAGCGTGGGCTCTGAGCGATCTCCGCCCTCCTACTTCAGCCTCTTTACTCTTGGTCCTGCCATTCCATTTCCAAGCTAGAGGCCTTAATTCAGGTTTCTGTTAGCTTTTGGGTTTTGGCTATACAGGGAGATACACAAAGTATTTGTATGTTTTCACATTAACTTTTAATTTTAGAGTAATTTTTAGATTTAGAAAAGTTGTAAAACTTTTGCAGCGTTCCTATGTAGGTATTACCTAGTTTGCTGCCTGGGAATATTTGGCACTGCTAAGTACGTTTGCCTGAACAACAACAATCAAACTCAATCATTAGTCCAAACCCTCCTGCTTTCCTTCAAATTCATGCCTTCGTTTTCCACTAGTTATTACATGCAAATATGTATTTGTAAATACATATGCATATATGTGTATATATAGGTGTGTGTATATACATATATATACACATGTATGTGTGTGTAAATATATATATATATTCCTATGTAGGTGCATATGCAAAGTATAAATTGTTCAGTCCATGTAATGTTACTTTTATGGTAGGTTTCAGTGCAGACTGTTAGGCCCTGGGCAGCCACTGCTATGCTCGTCCCTGGGGAAGACCCAGTCTCCTGCTCCCAGCTCTGTAGTTAGTAGGATTGAGACCTTGTGGCTTTTCCCTGTCCCTGTGCCCCGTCATTGTTCAGTTCATTTGGACAGTTGTGTTGGTTTCATGTGTGTAGCTTCTGACTGAACTAAGAGACACAATCTCAAGGCAAGTTCTCTGATCCTCCGGCTCTTAGAATCCTTTCACCCCCACTTCGGCAGTACTTCCTGAGCCTGACTTAGAGTGGGAATGTTTTGTAGATGTATCCATGGGGACTCTGCATTTTGATTGGCGGTGTTTTTCTGTATTGGTCTTCATCTGTGGCAAAAAGAAGTTTTCTTTGATGAGGGCTGATACACTTATCTGTGGGTATAAGGACAAATGTTATAGATTGTAAGGGATTATGCCATCTTAATACATTTGTAGATTCTCCTCCAGGAACCATGGATTCAGCAGCACTGATAGTTAGCTCGGCTATTTTGTTCGCAGGTAGCTCTCCGAGACATATATACCCCAGAAAAGGGCATTGGATATCCTGGAACTGTAGTTACAGACTGATTTGAGCCATTATGTGGGAGCTAGGAAGTTTTGTGCCTTGCTACTTTTTAGAAGATCATATTTTCAATTCTTTTAATTGAGCCTGGTAATACTTAACAGCTATGCTTTAAAAGTGTGTATGTCCTTACAAGTCTTCATTAACAGTGTTTGCATTATTTGGTCTGTCTTTGTGTATCCTCAGTATATTCTGTTAAGTCTTTCAGAACAAATACAGTAAAATACTGTATTCACTCTAATATGTATTATATTTTTCTGTCTATATAAGAATACTTTATATGACTATAATACACATGAATGTTTAGTAAGTCCATACTAATCCTAATTGTGTATATTTAAATTTGTTGACTCTTGAGCTATGTAGAATACCAGAATTTCACTTAATTTTTATGTAATATGTATGTATGTATGTATGTATGTATGTATGTATGTATGTATGTATTTTGGGTTTTTTGAGACAAGGTTTCTCTGTGCCCCAGCTGTCCTGGAACTCTCTTTGTAGATTAGACTGGCCTGTAACTCATGGAGATCAGACTGCCTCTACCTCCTACCTCCTGAGTACTAATATCAAAGGCATGTATCACCACACCTGGCCCACTTAAAATACTTTTAATCTTTGGGAATTTCTTAGAGTGTATTTTAGTCACATTCACTTCTCAATCCTCCCCGATTCAAGGTCCACATTTACCTTTCTACGTTCTCTCCCACAGTCATTGTTCTCTTCTCCCTCAAAAGAGAGAGAGAGAGAGAGAGAGAGAGAGAGAGAGAGAGAGAGAGAGAGAGAGAGAGAGGAGCCATCAAGTCCAATTTGCGCCTGCCCACTTACTCCTCAGTGTGGTGTCATCTGCTGGATGTTGGTGGCCTACCAGGATCCACCTTTAAAGAAAACTGGCTCTCCCTGCCCCAGAAGCCATGGTCCATAGCTCCTAATTTAGAGGACTTAGAGGTGGGGTTCATGAGTCCATTCCTACTCCCTCATAGAGCACCGATTAGCCTGACCTTTGACCTTGTGCAGGAGTTATGTGACACCACAGCTGCTGTGATGTCATGAGTGTACCCTGTCACACTGGCTTCAATGCTCCCCAACCTCTGGCTCTTAGAATCTTATTCTCAGCCATTCTGACTGGAGTGAGGTGAAATTTCAAAGTTTTAATTTTCAGTTCCCTAATTGCCAAGGCTGCCGATCACGTTTTGAAATATTTCCAAGTCACCTTTCTTCTTTTCAGAACTCTCTGTTCAGATTCATAGCTCATTTTAAAACCTGATCATTTTTTCCTTGACACTTTTGAGTTATGTATATATTTTGTACATTAGTCCTCTGACAGATACAGAGGAGACGTCAGGGACTTGCTTCCGTCTTTTAATTCTCTAGATAGTTTCCTTTGTTTTCATGAGGACCCACTTGTCAGTTGATGACCATAATTCCTGGGCAGGTAGTGTGTTCTATTCCAATAGTTATTTTGTATGGTTCTCCCTCTGTTTTTTTTTTTTTCTACAAGTTTCAACATTTTGGATTTCAAATTGACATCTTTGATCCATTCGGAGTTAATTTTTTTTAAGGGTGGTAGGTACAGGTCTAATTTCACTCGTCTGTGTATGGGCACCCAGTTTTCCCAGCCTCATTTGTTGACGATGCTGTCTTATCTCCATTTTATTTTAGTAGCCTGCCTATAATAGGCTTTCATGTACTGTCCTACTGTGTTTATCAAGTTCAATGTTCATGTTTGTAGCCCACCTACAGACTTTCTTGTACTGTCCTCCTTCTCTCTGCCCATGGAATGCCTTGGGCAGGATGTTTCCTTCCCCTTCCTCAACATGATTTTGGCATCTCTGTCAAATCTCAGATGGTTGTAGTTATGTGTGCCCATGTTCGGATCTTCTGTTTTGCTATGTTGATGAATATGTGTGCTTCTGTGCCAGTGCTGTTTTATTGCGTACTCCTGTAGGTCCGGTAATCACTTCAGCGTTGCTCTTTTTGCTTGGGTTACTTTTTCCATCTGGGTCTGTTGTAGTTCCATATGAATTTTAGAATGGTCTCATCTATTACTGTGAAGAAGACTGTGGGGATTTTGATTGGGATTGTATTGAATCTGTAAGGTGCTTTGGGTACAATGGTCATTTTGTAGGACTGATTCTGCAAATTGGTGAGTGTGGGAGTCTTTCCACACTCTAGTGCCCTCTTCAGTGCCTTCTTTTCAAAGATTTGAAGTTTTCATTGTGGAAATCTTTCACCTCCTTGTTTAGATTTCTTCCTAGATTGTCCCCCCGCCCCTTTGAGGCTTTGTAAATGGGAATGTGTATTTTGGTGGTATATAGGAAAATTATTGATGTATTGGAAAGCTATTGGTTTTTGTAGTTGATTTTGTATCTTGCCTCTGTGGTGAAATTATTGATCATTTATGCAAGTTTTCTGATTGAGTCTTTGTTTTCTCTTGTGTAATATATCCTATTATTTCCAAACAGGGATAATTTGACTTCTCTCCCTATTTGTATCTTTTAATTTTCTTCTCTTGCCTTATTGTTCCAGCTAGTGCTTTCAGCACTATATTGAAAACAACTGGGGATAGTGGTAGCATTGTCTTGTTCCTGATTTTCACAGGATTGCTTGGAGTATCATCATTCCATTTACAGCAATGTTTACTATTTCTAGCCTTTATTATGTTGAGGTCTGTTCCTTCCAGTCCTATTCTCTTTAGGATTTTTATAATGAAAGCATGTTAGGGTTTTTCTGAAGTAAGTGTGTGTGTGTGTGTGTGTGTGTGTGTGTGTGTGTGTGTGTGTGTGAGAGAAAAGAGAGAGAAGAGGAGAGAAGAGAGACAGAGAGAGAGAGAGAGAGAGAGAGAGAGAGAGAGAGAGAGAGAGAGAGACCCCAGAATTTTTTGGGACAAAGTCAACCTGAGCATTGTAGATGATCTTTTGATATATGCCTGAATTTCACTTGCAAGTATTTTATTAAGGATTTTTGCAACTATTAATCAATGATATTGACCTGTAGTTCTTTTTTTGTTTTTTTTTTTTTAATTTTTGTTGTGTTTTTATCTGCTTTTGGTATTAGAGTAGTACTGGCTTTGAAGAAGTTTGGGAGTATTCTTTCTGTTTCTACTTTTTCTTGAATAATTTAAAAAGTATTGGGTGTAGATCTTTCAAACTCTGATAGGATTCTGCTGTGAATCCATTTGGCCCTGAACTTTTTCTTTTCTGGAAGTCTTTTTTTTTTTTTTTTCTTTAAATTGTAGGAGTCAGTTCGCTCCTTCCACTAAATTGGTCCTGGCAATTGAACTCAGGTTGTCAGACTTGGTGACAGACAACTTTAATACCATCTGATATACCACTGAGCTATTTTACCAGACCACTTCTTACTACTTTGGAGATGAAGAATTCCAAGCTCAAAAGCAATTGGTTAACAGGCCCGAATCTTTCCACGCTATTGAGGCACAGAAGCAGGCGTTGTGCTGTGTATTATGGCATGTTTGTTCCAGTAGGTTACACTGTTTTTAGATATGAGTGATGTCATAGTTTACTCAGCTCAAGGCATGTCTTTATTTGATCTCAATTCTGAAGCTTTTGGCTTTACTTGTTTTATTTTGCTTTTGTAATTCTTTGTGTAAGATTCCTGGGCTTTCAGTATTATATGTGTCATCAGAAGCTGTGACACACTTTTCTTTCTAAAATAGAAATCAGATGATGGGCAAGGTAAAGAAGGAAATTTTTCTATGAGTTGCCCTCTGCCTAGGCTTTGGATTCCTTTTTTCTGTGGATGTTTGTAGAGTGTTGACTTTCTAAGCACAAGAAGACGGTCTTCTTAGTGAAGTTGTTATGTGTCTATCTGGTGCTTTGTTTTTGTTCCTGGGGTTGTGGTAAAGGATGTCATAGTTACTTTTCAATTTCTGTGACAAAATATCATGACTACAGAACTTATAAAAGAAAGAATTTAATATCGGGCTGGTTCTACAGTGTTAGAGCCTATGACCATCGTGGCAATTAATATGGGAGCAGCCAGCAGACATGGCATTGGAGCAGTAGCTGAGAGCTTACATCTTGATTCACAAGCATGAGGCAGAGAGAATACTGGTGGCACATCTGCTTTATCAAGGCCACACCTCCCAGTCCTTCCCAAACAGTTCCACTTTGTACTATAATCCAAACATATGAGCCTATGGTCCATTCTCAGTCAATCTAAACTATTCTCCTCTCTCATTCCCATAGACTTGACCCCATATTGCAATGGAAAATGCGTTTATAGTAATTTAAACACTCTCCAGAATCTTTCACAGTTTCAACATGATTTAAAAGTACAGTCTTTTTTTTTGAAACTCAAGGTAGTATCTTAGTTGTAACCCCTTGAAAAATCAAAAGCAAAAAAGAAACCCCATATTTTAGAGAAACAGTGGTACAGAATATACATTATTATCCCAATTGGGAGGAATGGGACATAGGAAGGAAATACTGAACCAAAGCAAGACTGAAATCCAGCGGAGCAAACTCAGTCCTGGAGCTACAGGTCTTCTGTCAAAGACCTTAGATGGCTCCACCCTTTTTGCTTTGTTGACTGCAGCACACTTCCCTCTCTGGGCTTGGTTCCACTCCTTGTAAGCAGTTTTCTTTGGCAGACATCCTACTGCTCTGATGCCTCCAACATCCTGGTGTTTCTACTTCAATCCAGGCTTGACTTTCACAGCATTATGCAGTGACCTCTCAGGGCCTCCATGCATACACCTGATATGCATGAGATCCCCTTCACAACAAAGGAAGATTCCTATAACCTTTTATAATTCTAAAGTCAGAACACATGGCTGATGTTGCCAGGTTCACTGCTTACTTGGGATGGAGCCTGGCTCCCTTGAATTACATTTGCATAAACTTTCCCTTGTTGCATAAGCTTTCCTTTACTCTAGGAGCAGAAAATCCCATGTGTATTTCCTTTTAACAAGTTGGAAGCTTTTCAGGGTGTGGCCTTGCCCTGAGGGCATCACACCCTTTATTCCATTTAGATTGAGGACTCTCTTTATCTTTTCCAGCAGAAATCTTGGTTCAAATGTTAAATTGCTTGGTGCTCTTCCTTTTTTCTTCAATTTGTACATTTTTGTATTTCTTTTTTCCCAGCTTGCCTGGTTTTTTAGTTGTTGTTGTAGACCTACATTAGAATGATTACTAATAACTGGACTACAGAGACAATATTATGCTTTCTTGAAATCTCCTCTGCCAATGAAATTAGTCCAAAACTTTTCATTTTTACCTCAGTCAAAATTTTCTAACCAGGGCAGAAGGCAGCCATGTTCTTTGCCAAAATACTACAAGAATGATCTCTCACCCAGCTACTACTATTGTTTCCTTATGAAACCTCTTGAACTGGATCTCCATAGTCTACATTATTCTTAGAACTATTGTGTTCCAAGCACCTACAATTATTCCTGTTCAGCCCTGAGTACAGCATTCAACCACTTTCCTAGTCCAGTGTCTTCCATATTTATCCCCAAATCAGCATGATCATGTCACAGCAACACCCACCTCCTGGTACAAATTTCTGTCTAGTTATTTTCAATCGTTTGATAAAACCCAATGACCAAGGCAACTCATAAAACAAAAGAGTTTAATTTAGGGCTTATGGTTCTAGAGGCTTAGAATCTATGTCAGTCAGTTGGGGCAGTGAGGAATGACAGCAGTCAGGCAGACATGGTGCTAGAGCAGTAGCTAAGAATTTCTATCTTAATCCACAAGTTCGAGGTAGAGAAAACTAACTAGGAATAGCCTGGGATTTTGAAGCCTCAAAAACTGCCCCAAGGGACACGCCTTCTCCAACAAACTATACCACCTTATCCTTCCCAAACCATTATACCAACTTTGAACCAAGCATTCAAATATATGAGCCTCTGGGGGCCATTCTCATTCAAACTACCACAGTAGTATTGAAAGATCATCATCACAAAAGGCTCTTTCATTTGGATTCAGATATCTGTTCCATTTTCTGTTAGTGAAATGATGTCTACAATGCATCTCATGCCAGTTCCTATGCAGAATATGGCATGTCTTCTAAAAGGTAGGATGATTGATTGTTTGTGACAAAAGAAATTATATCATCTATACAGTGTGTAGAGAGAATACACAGACATTTGAAATGAACATAACTTGTTCCCATTTTGTATTTGCTTCCTATATTACATTTCCAATTTACCTGTCTATAGGCTTTGCTTATTTATAAATGGATGTTCTACCCAACTTTCAGGATAGCCATGATGTTAAGGGAGATTTTATATAAAAATTATCTGTGAGTAGCACACTCACACACAGACACACACGTAATATTAGTGACTATTTTCCCCCATTTAATTTAGCTGGAATAAGAAACATACATTATGCATTATGAGAATGGCAGTTAAGCCACTGTGAGATATTAGTATAGCGCGAGATGGTTAATATCAAAAGGACAGATGATAAGAGTTGAACATGGAGAAACCTGAGCTCTGTTACATTTTTTAGTATGCATATAAAACAATGTAACTGCTGGGTAAAACATTGACAGTTCTCAGAAACTTATAAAAGGAAGCTATGTGCAGTGATGAATACCTGTTTTCTCAGATATTCGGGGGCTTGTGAGGTTGGGTCCCTCAGCCCAAAAAGTTCAAGGTCTTGTCTCTTTAAAAAAAAGAAAAAAGAAAGGAAAAAAAACCAAATTGAAAAGTTATATATATGGTGTGTTGTGTTGCCTAGGAATTTTATTCTTAGGCATCTACCCAAGATATAAGGACATGTATGCAAATGTTTTTTGAGTTACCAGGGAAACTGAGGTTTCCTTTTTGGGCTCTTAGTCTTAATAAGAAAATAATTTAAAAATGGACTCAAAAGGAAGCCCAAGGATAATTTTATTTGAGTCTGAGAGCAAACACCAGGGAAGGCAAGCTGCAAGCCTTGGTGGCTCCTTAGGAGAGGCAGATGGAACAGAGGGAGAGAGAAGGCCATGACTTCTTCAGTGGAGATTGGCGAACCATGGTGGAGGTCTTAGAGCTTGGGAGAGCAAGTGAGGAAGCCCAGGAAATGTCACAGAGCCAAAGGAGCCACAAATGAAGGAAAAGAAAAAGTTGCACTTTTTAAAGTGAGGATTCAGGAGTGTGGGTGGCCACATGGCAGAGGTTCCATGGTGCTATGTGGTGAAAGCTGCAGATGGCTGCATCAAGAAGGCTCTTCTAGGAAGGACAAGTACATTCTCTCATGTGAGGGGAGTTGATCCTTTCCTCCCCTGAGCATGTCTTCAGGTGACTCAGATGTCCCACTGGATAGGATGCTGGATGGGTACATTCTTAGCCAGGTGATTGACAGGCCAAGTTGGACTCCCCACAAACCCCCTTTGAGACTGGAACTTTCTACATATTTCTTCCCATTCTAGAATTCATTATGTAGACAAGGCTTATCTTGAACTCAGAGATCTGCCTGCGCTTGATATTAAAGGCATGTGACACCACACTCATGTATGTGGCCACATTGTATGTCTGTGTCATGTGTGAGTAGTGTCCAAGGAGGCCAGTACTAGGGTTAGCAGTTATAAACCACCATGTGGGTGCAGGGAACTTAACCCTGCCCTCGGGAAGAGCAGCTGGTGCTCTTAACCACTGAACCATCTCTCTGGCTATTGGATTGACTCTTAAAAGAAGCCAGCGCTAAGTGAGTTTTGTTCTACAACCAGGACAGAAAGCCGAATTTAGATGCTATTCTTTTGACTTTGCCTAACTGAAAATACCACCCTTTTACAGGGTAAATTCAAACCCCAAGGATTAGCAAATCTGGTGTTTAGTTTGTAGTGCTACCAGAGAAGTGGGATTTAGGGACCAAGCTACCGTAACATTCTCCCTTCTGAAGAAGTAACCCTAAAACCAGTTAGGAATCAGAGCATGGAGGAGAGCCCCCAAGCACTTTTGGCATTTCTGGCCTCCAGCCATTGTCAACTTAACACACTCCCTGTTACTGTTCAAGGACAAGAATCAATGTCTGTCAACTGCCTGCCCCATTTCTATCGCCTGCCATCAGTACCAACAGCATACATATTAGCCTAAACATAGGAAGACACAAATTTTTGCCAACTAGTGGATGGTGTTTCTACTCAGTGAGGCACAAGCTCTAAAAACAGATTGCAATAACACAGACAGTATTTGCATAGAAAATGTAACTTTAAAAAGGGGGGGACGGGCAGGAGCAGGCAGATGTCTGTGAGTTAGAGGCCAGCCTGATGTACATAGTACGGTCCAGGACAGGTGAGGCTATGTAGAGAGTCCCTGCCTTTAAATTTAAAAAAAAAATTATCAAACCTTGTAGAAAAGGCAAGACCATAGAATAGAAACCCAGAAAGTATCCATTAGAAATGAGGTAAGATATAGAGTTGATTGTAGAACTCTGGGGACAGAAAACTATGTTGTGTGTGACACTGGAGTGCAATGGAGAGAGTACTTTGCAAATGGATGGTATGGATATATATAAACTAAAAACCTCAGTAAGTCAAGCTGGAACTTGGTTCACCCAATCCTCTCCTAAATTTGTCTTTAAATTGTGTTTTTAAAAAAACTAGGTAAACAATTTTCAGAATTCTGTCACAACGGCATGAGCCGTCCGTCCAAGTGTCAGAATGTAGCTTGGGTTTTCAGGGGTCCCTGCCCTTTGCGCTGACTTCCGTGTTATGTTCCTCTCGTCTTTTGGCACAGCAGCTTCTGGGTAGTGTTAAAAGAATGTGACATAAGGTAAGAGTGCAGGTGCCAGTCAGGCACCCTTGTAGAGTCTTTAACGTACCCCACCCCTGAACTACAGTTCCAAAGTTACTTTTACAGTAATCCTAAAGAGATTATGCCGTTCAAAAACGACCCTCCACGTGTGTGAGTGGTTATTTTTATTAGGTGAAAGTAAACGTGCAGAATTTTAAGTTGGCTAATGGGCACACTCCATGATAACCTTTTCCTCAGTGCGGTCCCCAGTGAGCAGTATGTGCTTCAGGCTGGACTCCCACCCTTGTATATTATGATCTTCGCCCATGCTAGCTTTTATTAATTCTTCATTGTTTGATTCTTCGTTGGATGATTTTCTTTATTAAATGCTGCTATTTTTATATCACAAATATCTCTTTGTATGCACTGCTTAGTTCCTTATTAGATTCTAAGATATAATTGAAAACAAAATGTTACAAATTTCATAAAAGAACTTGGAGACTATCAAAGTATAGCAAGAGCAAACCTTTGCTGCCACAGTGAAGAGGACTTCTCCTGAGTAGTTTCGTACATCGATCCATGCTAGAAGGGTTCTTCAGTGATAGGGTCCTGAGGGAGACCAGAAGGTCAGACGATAAGGAGACAGAAAAGTTCGGGATCAGGACTTCAGTAGTTTGAGATTTCCTACTTTGCTTTATCTAATGTTTCTACAAGTATTTTAAAAAGATGTCTTGATTTATGACTTTCTGTGTTTATGAAAACTTCATGAGTAAACCTTTTACTACATTGAAACCTGGAATTTGTGATAATCTGAATCTGCCTTCCTAGATCGTGGTTACTCTAGAATAAACTATTTCTTATCCTATTTGAGGTGAGAGTTCGTTGTCTTCTTGACAGTTTCCATATTATTTTCCTTTTTAATGTGTAAGAAAAGTACGTAATTCTATTTTGTTGGCTTTCTTAGTTGAGTATTCCTGTGTTATTCTGTTTCTCCACAAAAGAAAGATAATGCCTTGATAGTCTTGGAGTGATGTCTATTAAGGACACCGTTGCCCCATTATAGAGTAATTCGTTTTTTATAAGTCTTAGGCTTTTAATCCCAAATACTTGAGAGGTTGAAGCAGGAGGATAGCAATTTCAATGCCTGACTGGGGCACAGAATGTGTTCAGTGTGGGCAACTTGTTTGATCTCCTGTCCTAGAATGAGAACAAAATAAAACATTGGGGAGGCTGGAGATAGGGGTGTGTAACTGGAGCACATGCCTAGCACAGGTTCAATCCTACGACAAAAAAAGAAAAAGCCTAGCTTAAGGTTCAATCTTACTACAGAACAAATAAAGATATATAATTTTAAAAATAAAAATTATTAATGTGTGTGGAAAAGTGCGGTCCTCAGACACATTTTTTTCCTCCTGGCAGCATTATATATATATATATTCTTATTGGCAGAGAATATCAGGACTTTCTTTTCTATTTCTTTATTCAAAAGCCCATCTTTTCTTAAGGAATTATATTTGTTCTTTATTATTGTTAATTATGGCCAAGTCATTTTGAATATTTCCTATGTGTTGATCCTTTCCCTACACCGTAGTAATCAGCATTGATTTCAAGAGTAAATCATTTGTTTTCCTGATTTCCTCATGCCTCTGCAGACCTCAGACAGTGACTGGCTATAAGGTCATATGTGGGTTACTTCTCACCTGTACACCATTCTTTGGTTATTCTTGGCAGTGGCCATTCTTGGGCCAGAAAAGGAAGCCTTTGGTTTGAAGTCCTTCTCCCTTCTTCCCAACAACCCTTTATAGCCCGAGAGAGGGCCGTGTTTGCTCTCCTTTCCAGATCTGGAGCACTCCCTGCCCAGGTTCTTTTCTGAGCCTGTTCCATTGCAGAAGTTGCTGGTTTCCTTGTGTCTTTTCTTCTGCCAACCTTTCAACTGGTTAATGATATTACTCTTTCTTATTTCATAGATGCTTACTAGTGTTTGACTTTTAATTTTGGTTATGGGATAATTTTATCTGCAGGAGATAAGGATCTTTAATGTAATAGAGTTCAGGTCCTTTGCAACATCTGTTGCCATGCATCCCTTTAGGGAAAAACAGGCAGAGAAACTGTATCCAGAACATTATGGGTGCTCACAGATTTTTCCCCCTAGGGATATGTAGTTAGGAGTAACTTGTGTCTTATGGTACTCATCCTCCCAAAGTCTTTAAGAGAGTGACTGATTTCAGGGCTATTGCTTGTAAAAAGCATCAAGGCCTCTGCAGTACAATTAGGGATGAGAAATGGCTTCAATCAATTCCCTGAGTGACGATTACTATGCAGTCTTGATTTTAAGGGCACTCTCTTTTTCAGAAGCACTTCTTCAGTGTTTTTAGAGGTTAGAGGATGAAGCTTCTTCCAAGCAGTATTTTTATTTATTTTTTATTTTCGTATTAATCATACATTATTCATTTACATTTCAAATTATATCCTCCTTCCCAGTTTCCCCTCCACAAACCCCTATCCCATCCCTCCTCTTCCCCCTTCCCCTTTACATCTATGAGGGTGCTCCTCCACCCACCCACTCACCCCTTTTGTCTCACTCCTCCAGCATCCTCCTACCCTGGGGCAGCAATCCTCCACAGGACCAAGGGCCTCCCCTCCCATTGATGCCAGATAAGACCATCCTCTACTACATATGTATCTGGAGTCATAAATCTCTCTATGTATACTCTTTGGTGGTTTAGTCCCTGGAGCTCTAGGTGGTCCAGTTAGTTGATATTGTTCTTCCTATGGGGTTGCAATCCCCTTTAGCTTCTTCAGTCCTTCCCTTAGCTCTTCCATTGGAGTCCCCGGGCTCAATCTGATGGTTGGCTGTGAGTATTAAGCTGTATCTTTTAATATGAAGAAAAAGAGTATGCTACTTAGAATCCTTCACAGTCTTATAGAAAAAATGCAATTAGCAAGTCATACAATACTGGCAAATAATGATTTGGCACACTCAGTTGGGAGAAAGGGCACTGACTTTGAAGGTTTCTTGAGTAGTACACAGGGGCTTGCTCTATAGTGCATCAGAGGGAGAACTGAAGGCACCCTGGGTCTGACCACAGATGGTGGTGAGTCTCAAAGAAATGGAGATAGGCAGGGAGGATGCTCTGAGGTGTGCAGGAGTAATCAGATTAGGGGTACCCCAGAAAGACTGAAACAGAGATGGGAAGGTGGAGGAAGGCATGGGCAGCCTACCTGGGTTCCAGGCAAATGTGGAGTCCCAGTAAGGTTGTTGCAGAATCACAGAGGAATGCAGACGGCCTAGAGAAATGGTGAAGTAGAGCATCAGGAATGACTCAGGAAGGGGATAGAGGTGGGTAGGGGGAGGAACTGAGGCACACAGTAATGGCAACCCTCTCCTTTCTTGAATCTAAGAGAACACTTAATCTGGAGCTCTTATGTGCTGCTGAGGAAACCTCGTTTGCACTGTCCAACAGACTAGGGTCCACCACTGTGGAGTGAATAGATTGAGTGTGGATTTCATGATACTGTGACAACAAAGATCTAGAAATAATGACAGTATTGGGGAGATGTCCGTCAAACACAAAAGTATTGGGAAAGTAGAGTGCCCAGTGCTTTGAATTATTCATTATTTACTATTTTGAAGTGTACGTTTTTTTAAAAAATGGGGGTGATGTAGCTCAGTGGTTATACCACGTGCCTAGTGTACACAGGTCCCTATGTTTGATTCTTAGCAACTCCTCACTTCTCCCCGCCTAAGGATATCTTTCGTTTACCCCTTTAAGGAAATATTTATGCATAATGTATTTAGAGGCATAGGAGAATAGTAGCTTCTGTTCCCATCCCTTTAAAAATGTTTTGAAGAAATAAGACATCTATGAGAAAGGGAAGAGATGGGATTCCCCGTTACTTATTGCTTGCTTCTCTGCTGGCCTTTTGTGATTTCCTCCGTTGCCACTCTTTCCTTGTTAACTTCCTGAGGCTTTTTCAGTAGTGTACAAACCACTGACAAAGTTTTTTTTGTTTTGTTTTTGCTTTTATTTCTAGTGCACAGAGGCCAAAAAACATTGCTGGTATTTTGAAGGACTCTATCCCACATACTATATGTAAGTATAGTGCCTTCCTGCTGATTTGACTGTGGTCAGTTGTTTTCTTTTCTCCAGGAGTGGTTTCTTTTATAGGGATAGGATTTGGGTTGTTGGATAGAGAAAGTGCAGTCAAGTGGTGTTTTTGGCAGTTAAGTCTGTGAGGTCCAGAGGCAGTTTGTCAGGGGTATTTTACAGGTTGCAGAGAGACCTAGACACAGGTGAAGACAGAATGAACTGGAGAGTGAGAAGGCACCAGAAGATTAGAACAGATTGCCAGAGTTAGTCTGAGACCAAGCAGAGCAGTTCAATGAGAAGCAGAGAGAAGCCACATTGAATCAGTCAGCTTGGAGAAGAGTTTGTGTCAGAACAGCTGAGTTGAGCCAGTCAGTTCAGAAAGAGCTAGAAAGGGCAAATTTATTCAGCAATAAGCCTGCAAGATGACAATGGCATAAGGCAAATAAGATACTTTTACAGAAATAGTGAGAGTTCCAACTTAAAAAAAAAACAAAAACAAAAACAAAAAACAAATGCATAGCAGAATTCTATCAGACTTTTCTAAATCTCCAGCCAATATTTAAATCATTGAAACAAATAGAAATGAAAGAGATCCTCCACACTCCTTTTACAAATCCAATATTATTCTAATATTAAGACCAGGTAAAACACAACCAACCCTAAATTCACAGGCCAGGATTCCTGATGAACACAAATGTAAAAAATTCTTACCAAAATATTTGCAATCCAAACACAGGCATGCATCAAAAAGATCATCCACTATGATCAAGTTGGCTTTATTCTGGAGATGCAGGGATGATATGATATATGTAGGTCAATAAGTACAGTAATCACATAAATGAATTTACAGACAAAACCCACACAATCATTTCGGTAGCGCAGTAAGAACTTTTGACAAAAATTCATCACGCCTTCATGATGAAAGTCCTAGAGACAGTAAGACTGGAGGGAATAAAGCTTAGCATAAGCAAGGCAGTCCATAACAAACACACAGTCAATATTTATACAAAACAGACAAAACCTCCCAGCAATCCTTTTAAAAACCAGGAATAAGACAGGGCTGTTCACTATCCCCACCTCTTTTCAGTAAAACTATTCTCCTGCTAGAATAGTCACATAGGAGAAAATTAAAGGGATAAGAATAAGTAAAATTATTCCTGTTTTCAGAGGGTATTATATGTATATGAGTGATCCCAAAAACTCCCAACAGAAACTTCTGGAAATGATGAACAGTTTTAACAAAGTAAAAGAATTCAAAATCAGCTTACAAAGAGCCCTATCTATGTATCAACAAAAAACATATGAGAAAAAGATCCTGGAAATACTCCCATTCACAATAGCTAAAAACGAAAAAAAAAAAAAGAAAGAAAATCTAGCAGTAAATTTAACCAAGGAGGTGAAAGACCTACAATTAAAACTTTATGTTCCTGAAGACATGAGAAAATAGACAGATGTCCTATGTTTTTAAAATAGAAAGGGGGGAGGAGAGAGAAACATACATACATACATACATACATACACACATACATACATTTATTCTACCAAAAGCGACTTGCAGTTGCTTTTCTACCAAAAACAATACAAACCCAATCAAAACTCCCACAATATATTTCACAAAGACAGACAAATCATCCTAAAATTCACATGGAGCTACACAGGTCCCTGGGCAGCCATAGCAACTGTGAGCCAACAAAACAAAACAAAACAAAAACCAAACAAAAACAAGAAAAGGAAGTAAAAAGAAATAAGTGCAAAAAGATTATCACTCAGCTATACCACTGCTTAGCATGTGCCCAAAGGACTTACATCTTATTCCAGAGATGGACTAATAGGTTGTATTTATATAGTTGTTCCTACAAACACACACACACACACACACACACACACACACACACCAATAACTCTTAAAGGAAAAGTAGCCAAGAATTTAGGAGAGAATGTGGGGGAGCATGGAAAGAGTTGAAGGGAGGAGTGGGGAAATGATATAACTACAGTACACATAAATGAAATTTAAAATTTTTTAGAAAAGAATTATTTCAAAGTGAGAAGCTGAGTGCCTGAATTATAGATGTTAATGATTAACTGAGTCACCAATAATGTATCGGTGTCACATAATCAAAACACTTCACTTAGAGTCATTTAACAAGAGCAAGTTCTGATTTGAGTTCTCTACTTCATGTTGCCTACGTCTTCCATCCTTTGTCTGTTGTATGAGTCTAAATCTGTGCCTGTCTATGTGTCCTCTGTCTGTATGTGTTTGTCCCTAACAAAGGGCTTCACTCTGTGTTTATTGAACAGCACAGAAATCATCACAGTGAGAAGGAATGGGTTACTTTGCAGAAATCTTCAATAGAGTTTTTGCAAGGGCTTAAATCACTGGCTCTAGTATATGCTAACTCATCCAAATAGCAAAAGTGATTGCTTTATCAACAGATAACCTTAAATGAATGCTTTCAGCCTTTGTGGTTGATTTGAGGAAGTTGCATTCAACTTCTGTCTTGGCTGCTTTCAGCAAGTGATATAAATGTGTTCTAATGGGGTAAGGTCATGGAGGAGTACACAATTTAAGACTTGCTATGCCTTATATGGTTGTTTTCATGGGCGATCCAAGGTAAATAAAGTTGATTGTTATATTGTTCTTAAAGGCAAATTAGTCTGAGTACATAGTAGATTGGTCTTAAATTGTGACTTCAGGATGTATTATCAGTTCTGCTAGGAGGTCCAGCAAAAGTTCTAGTCTCTTAAAATATAAAAGATATTTTTATAATGTTGCAATGTCTCCACATCTGAGAAAAGGTGGTAATTTAATAAAAGTGAGAGAAATTTTGAGGATGAGAGAGGTTTCAAAGTATTTCATTGTCTAAGGAAGTTTTATGGCCATGGGAGAAAGTGTAGAAAGGCTGATGTAATTGCTATTGAAATTGATGAATTCTCTGGGGTCTCCTGAGCTAAGCTAATGGATCACACACATAATTTATGCAAGTCTCCCTGGCCCAGGCAAGGGAAAATCATGTTTATGTACTGCTCACTGAAGAAGCCTTTTAGGTGTTTCTCTTACAAGATTGTCCCCTTCCTACTAGTGATTGAGTCTTGTTGACCGAATACAAATGATGTTAAATAGTAAGTAACCCCATTTTATTGTAAGTGCTGATGGGTGGGAAAGGTTTTACCCTCAAAGACTGCTTTGGTGCTTGACTTTCCTCTGTTCTCTTGGAACGCTGAGGAAACCTTAAGATGATTGCACTGGATGCTCAGCCATTACCTTAGACCTGAAACATCTTCAGAGGCTTTTTGCATGTTTGAGTCACATCTCTCTTTGGCTGCCATACTTATGGGACAGAATAACAGAAGGGTTCAGATGTAAATGTACTTAAAGAAAGGAATTCAAGGATGCCTCTCTGAAAACATATCCTTAATACTGGAAGGGAAGCCATACCTAGAAGGAAAAGCATGGAAGGGAATATAGGATGGACAGGTAGTCTTGTCTCTGGCTTGTCTAGCACCTGACAAAACCCATTCTTCCCAGTACTGCTCTTCTCTGTCAGCTTTGTCCAGGCCATTTAAGAGCCCCAAATCCCAGGCCCCACTGTTAGACAGTGAAACAGTGAAGCTACTTTTCAAGAAATCAGTTGTCCTGTGTTATAAACAACGGTGAATGAATAAGTTGTCACCCCTAGGTATCACATTGCTTTGAATAGCTGTTCCTAGACAGACATGAACTCATCCCAGATAGGATGCTAATGGCATCCAAAGAATGGCCAACCAAAGAAATGGTTTTATTCAAATGTAGCTTAGTGGAACCAGTAAGTCTTTGGGCTACATGGAGTAAGAGTCACTCCACGGCATTGGTGACATGGAAAAGCTCACCCCAGCATGGGGGATGATTCATTGTATCGCTGGGGCTCCCTAAGTGATTCAATGCCCATTTGGCCAGTAGAAGCACTTTTTCTCCAGCAACTGCTTAACGGACACTTGGAGAATATTGTAGACTTCAGATATCAGAGACTTGAAAGTTTCATTTACTTCTTGAGTCTTTGACCCTCTGTTATCCCTATGACAGGGAGTGTTTCAGATAAAAAGCTACAACACAGCTAAATGAGAGCCCAGAAACCAGCTTCTTTGAGCCAGTGCCCAGTAGAGTCCTTTACCTGCCTTCTCAAGTAGAAGGTACCAGTGTGCGAGGCAGACACAGTACCAACCACCACCCGTCGTGGCTGCATTTTGACACTGGGCCTGATACATATGGATCTGTGGTCATCTGACCAAGAAATATATAGGCTCGTGTATTTAACTCTTGATCCTAGTGGGTGGCCTATATGTGGAAGTTATGGAACTTTAGGAGATATAACCTTAGTGGAGGAAGTCTGTCATTGGTATTGGGCTTTGGGAGTTTATGGCCTTGCCTACTCCCTGCACTTGCTACTTCTTATACGTGTATAAAACTCATCAGCCAGCCTCTGCCCCTGCTTCCATGCTTTCTCTACCTGTTGCCATGCCTTCTCCATCAGTAAACCCTTTCTTCTTTAAGTTGCCTTTGGTCATGGTATTTTACCACAGTCACATAAAAGTAACTAAACAGGGTCTCTCCCCACTCGAGATATGCGAGGATGTGGAGGATGTGGAGAAAAGCTCTGGTTCCAGTGTGGTCCCCACTCCCTCTACCCCTTGCTTTCTAAAACCTTGTTCTCTATGGCTGATCAGATAGCAGAGTGCAACATTTGATTACCTGCCAGGAGAGGCACAGGGAGTCTGCTGTGGAGAAATAATGCTTATAAATGACCCAGCCGGTGCTGTTTTCTTAAACAGCCTGCCTAGACTGAGACAGCAGTGCAAGTAAGGACTAAGCTGAGGATAGAACCTAGTCACCAAGCTGAATCTGACTCCCAGATCAGGCTGATAGACTGGGCCTCCCTTTCATGTATCATGGCCAAACCCATGGTACTCCATTTGTAATTTTTGTGCTATGGGATTTAAAGGTTTATAAATTTTCTATCAAATTAAATTATTGCAAGGTTCTGGGAGGATTTCTACCTTTTCATTTCCCAAATTGCCCTGCTGTTCTGGCAGGGTGTGTATTTCTTAATCTTAACCATATCTTAATCTGAATCTTACTGAATCAGAAACTGGAAAGACTGTCTCCTAACACAGGCCTGAATCAAACTGATTTTAAGTGAGCAGCACTTTGCTAAAATGAGAAAAGAAGAAAAAGCTGGATCCTGGGAACACAGGGTAGACTTCGAAAAACTCTCTAGAGTTAATGAAACTCAGCAGGAGTGTGAAGACCCACCCCTGACGTCAGCTCACCTCTACCCCATTGTAGCTGAGTCCTTCAAGAGTTACCAATTACGAGAAAATGAATATTTTCTAATCCATCAGATTGCTAATTATAGGATTTATAGTATTTATGATACTTTCTCCCTGGGTATAAATAAAAGTATAATTTCTTCGAGTAAATGCCACAAATCACCTAAAATACAAGCAGTGTTGGCTTATGCAAGTTTGAGAAAGTTGTCTTCTGGTGATAAATAGATCTGTAAAGAAAGGGCTGGCAGGTACTCATTCCTCCTTGAAGCCACCCTGTTTGGCTTTGACCTGGGATATGTTGATTACATGGAAGTTAGATGACCCTCATAGTATGACTGTAGGTCTGAACAGACAAGCACACTCTGTTTAGGGAAACCAAAACAGACCAGGAAGGAAGGTTCTGACCAACAATCAAGTAACTTTGGTAGGAAAAGAATCAGAAATTTATCCCCAATCTGTGATGCTTTGGCTTGATAACAAGTTAGATAAAAGGTCTGATACCTTGTGTGTGTGGAGATGAAAACTATATCTAAAATATATGATGTTATGCATGCATAGATGTAGAGTATTAAGATGACCAAAATGTCATGTGTCCATACTCATCTCCAAGCTCATCACATTTTATAAATCAAATATTCAGCTCTTCGTACATCCAATTGTACCTTAATAATTTTTCTAAACTGATTAGGAAAGCAAAACAGCTTTTTCCCACCTACAAGGACTCCACGCCCCCCCCGCCTCCCCCCCTTCACACACATCTAACACACATACCTGATAAACTAAAACATGTAAAAAGCTCTCAGTTTAGGTCATCATGACCTTCTCAGTCCTGACCGTACTAGGGTTGTCTGAGGAAGGGCTCCTAAACAAAAGCTGCTTGTGCTGAGAACCATTGCTACCTCGACTCCTCCCACAAAATTATACTGCTGGAAACAATAGGAGACGCGCCTAACCACCTCCTCCCTGTGTGAGTTATACCCACAAGTAAAGGGTTCTGCACGGGTGGGACTTACTGCCACCTCCTTCATAAAGAGCTTTTCTAGGGTATGAAAACACCCTACAAGAAAGGCTGAAGATGCAGTCCTTCAGATTATGCTACAAGGAGGCTGTATATAAGTCACATCATACATAAAAGAGGTTGCAATAGAAAGACGAATTTGGAGATGAGTGGCAGACCTGGGAAAGGGTGTGTGTGTGTCCTAACACATTGGTATGCCTCTCCAAAGGAGCAGTGTTTGAGAGATGTGGTGGAGAAATGTCACATTGGTCACAGATGACCTTGCTTTGGAGGGAAGAGGCAGTAATACCCTAGCCAACTGTATGCTCAGGAAGTAAGCAGCTCACAAAACTGAGAATTGTGGAAGGAGATGTGCAAGAGATTGTCCAAACAGTCAGAGAATGCCGGGAACCTCTTCAATAGATTATTAGACAAATGCTTGTGATATCTGGAACCCAATGTCCTGCTGTATATTGCTCTTGTTCTCATCAGTGGGACTATGAGACCAGGATGTCCATGATATGACATGATGATATTTGGTAGTGTCTTAGTTGATATCGCTGATAGGCCAGTTATAGTAGGTTTGTAACTGGTGTGCAGATAACCCTACCTGTAAAATTATGGTTAGTAAAATCTCAGTCTATAGCAGAATCCACCCTTTGACTCCATCATCATTTTATTTTTGATTTGAATGGAAATATGGAAGTCATAACTGTGACAATCTTTTACAAGTTGTAGGTAGAGGAACTCTTTCGGTGTCTGTTTTCTTTTCCTTCCTTCCTTCCTGATTTCCAGATTAAAAAAATACAATTCATATGCTAATGAAGTTTGTTTCCGTTTATTTTATCAAAATGTGAATCCTGATCTACATCTAGTTGTGAGCAATGCATGGTGCTTTTCTCCCTGTCTCCTTGCCTTGTCTTCTGCTATGAGAGCTCCTGTCTCTTCCCCTTCGTGATGCCTCATCAGCTAACCTGACACCAGAGTCTCTCTGTACCCTCTAGCAGTTTCCTTTGCTTTGGCAGACACTCTCCTAGACTTTAGGAAGGTACAGCTTTTGGATTCCAGCTTGAGATCTCAGGAGGATTTTACTACGTTTTCAGACCCAGGTCCAACTGTGGAATCACTGGACGTTGCAGTGGGGCTAAGGAAGCTGCCATTGAGTCACAGTAGGAAAGATGAAGAAAATCAGTTGCACAATAATTTGAAATTTTGGGTCCCAAATGAACGTATCTCATAGTCATCAGTTGAATATCAAAATCTGAAGAACTAATAAACTCCTTGAGCGACAGAATGTAGAACCAAAAATAGGGTAAAATAAAGGTCAGATTTTTGTAAGTTGACATTGTTTGAGGTATCTATAAAGTATTTACACCCTCAAGCTTCACTGTACAGGATAGGAAGGCACACCTTACTGAGATGTGTTTGTGATTGAGCACCCCTGTAGAGAGACTGTGTCTGCAGAGTGTTGACTGGTTAGAACCACAGCACTGTGGGGAGATTGGATTGTGACAGGCCCAGAGTCTTGTGACTTTCTTACCCACCACTATATCAGAACTAGCATCCCATGACTAATGGATGAGCACCTTTTTCCAATCTATTAACAGATTGCTAGTTTCCACCAACCCAGAAGCTAAGAATGTCATCAAATAACATCCCAGGCCCATAGAAAGCTTCCCCCAATCTGCCATAATCACTTCTCTGATGTGCTCACCAATGTATTTTTAAATTGTCTGGATATAACTTTATTCTGTAAAGCTATAAAATTTCATGAAACTGCTTCCATGTTGGTATAATGAATTTGGGGTAGTTTAAATCTGTGTTGCCAGACCATGATCAATCAGAATGGATCCAGAATAAACAATCTCATATTCCCTTTAAGATGAGAGTTGTGGTGCTTACATTGAGAAGTTGATGGAAGGTTCTTCACCATTTCCTTGTGTTATAGTTGGTTAAAAAAAAATAGTAACAAGGAGTGTGGAAATGGGTAAGAATTAGGATTGGAAAGTCAAGATTGTGCCCAATTTGGGCATAGTCTCCCAGAGAGGGGAGGAATTATAGGTGGTAGCATTGTCCAAACAGGTCCAGACATCAAGTTAAAATATTTGATATTTCATAGAAACAAGCAAAACAGAAAAACAAAAAGAAAAGAAAACCAAACAAAAAGAAACAACAACAAAAACCCAACCCTACTATTCTGGCAAACATAGAAATGAAGAGTCTTAGTGCTGTAAGCAGGGGAAAGATTCATTTGGTTTTTTGTTTGTTTGTTTGTTTTGTTTTGTTTTGTTTTGTTTTGTTTTGTTTTCAGTAAGTTGGCATCTCACTGTGTTGCCAAGACTGAACCGAGACTCATGGACTTAAATCATTCTTCTACCTTGGGCTCCTAAGTAGTTGGCACCATAGCCACTGTCCTTAGCTGAGAATTAGATATTAAGTCAAATAGTATTAAAGGATAAAGTTATGAAGTTTAATTGTTAGCCATACCCTATCATCTTGAACCACCCTGCGATGGTAGCAGTTTACAGCTGTCAGAGTCTCTTATCTCTATACCTTGCACCCTGAACTCATTTTACAGTTCCTTTACCACATTCAGAGTTAATTTCCTGCTTACCATTTTAACTGATATTCATTTAACATCTGCATGATGTTGGGTTACTATGACAACTTCAAGAGTTTGTTTAAAACAGCAAATATTTATATCTCTGTGATTTCTGAAGCTAAGGCCCGTGACGGTGTCAGGTGACCCAGTGTGGTTTGTGGACAGCCACCTGACTTTCCCTATAGAGAACACAGGAAGAAAACAAAACAACAGGCTGTGTCCTGCCTGGCCTTATAAGGACACTAATTCCCCACCCTGACCCCCACCTCCAGGGCGTCACCTTTCTGATATGATAACTTGTCAAGGCTTGCCTTCGGATATCATACCATCCAGGTTTTAATATGGATTTTGATGGAAGATGCAGGGGAGGGAACAAGAATATCCGGTCAATCGTGGTGACTGAAAGGAAAGGGAGTGGGCTTTTCTCCCATGCTTCTTACAGATTTATTTTTTAAGATGAAACATGTTTGAGTATGTTGTCAGACGGTCTTAAGGTAACACGGCTTAAGGGAACAAATGGGTTTCCAGTAAAACGTCTTTCTTCTGAGACAGTCTCCTGCTCTGCTGCTGGCTGGTCTGGAGTGTACTGCTCAGAAGAGCTCCACCTGGCTCCTCCACACGTCAGAACTCAGTGCCCATCCCCAGCAGGTCACCAGAGTGCTCCCATTATGAGGATTAGACCTTGTAAAGTTGATCACTGCCGAATACCAAATAGGAGAATTGGAAGCAAAAATGATAGTGTCCATTTGGCCAAACCTTGTTTTACCCCAGACATGGGGGATCAGAAAGTTGGTCCTTCTTGAAACTACTAAAAGTCAAAAGTAACCCCAGAGCCAAGAGGATTGAACTTGGGGCCGGAACTACCCAGGGGGATGACAGAACCCAACTTTGGACCCAGTAGCACTTTTTAGCATACCCAGGTTTTGTTTGTTTGTTTGGGACTTTCCCAACAGTACCTCGAAAAACCATGCTTTATGGCACAGCCTATTATATTCATACTTATATATGACAAAAATCTATTCCAGAAAACATTTTCATAGAAAAGGTCACGTGACACTTTCAAGTCACAGTTCGCCTTCATAGTATTAGTTATAATCACCCCAGAGATTGCAGCCACTGGAAAATACTGTAAGTGCATTGCCCGTTCATCTCAAACCTACACCAGGCTGTACCTTGTGTAACCTGTCAGTCATCGTATTACTTCAGTCCTTAATGCTTAGTACTTGCTAACTATAGCAAGCTCTTAACGTAAATGCTGCAGTCGTTTCGGGGACTCTTTGTAGCCAATGCAAAGTTCCAAGTTGAACTGAGAGCCCCTGCAGCTGGTATCACAGGAGTTGCTGACTCTCATCTAGGCTCAGCTCAGGGGCCTCCTGCCATTTGCATAAAGGTTATTGTGCTATCCTTTCGGTTTCCGAGCAGAAGGGCTAAGAATGAAGAGGGAAATCACGAACAGGGAAGGTGTCTTTAGTGTTTGGTTCAAGTAATGTTCCAGAAATCTACAGATCTCCTGGCTTACTTTTCTTGTTGTGAAAAAAGTACCTGACAAAAGCACTTAAGTAGGAAAGGGTTATTTTGCCTTACTGTAGTCCAGCATGGTGAGAAGTCAAGGCAGTGAGCATGGTGGGAGCTGTGGTGGTAGGAACACCAGGCAATGGATGTGGGTGCTACACTCACTTTTGCTTTCTGGGGTGGTCTGAGACCACAGCTTAATGAAGTGTCTTAGTTAGGGTTTTACTGCTGTGAACGGACACCATGACCAAGGCAACTCTTATAAAGGACAACATTTAATTGGAGCTGGCTTACAGGTTCTGAAGTTCACTCCATTGTCATCAAGGTGGGATCATGGCAGCATCCAGGAAGGCATGTACAGGAGGCGCCGAGAGTTCTACATCTTCATCTGAAGGCTGCTAACAGAATACTGGCTTCCAGGCCACTAAGAGTCGGGTCTTAAAGCCCATACCCACAGTAGCACACCTACTCCAACAAGGCCCCACCTCCAAATAGTGCCACTTTCTGGGCCAAGCATATACAAACCATCACATGAAATGTACCACTCATGTTGAAGGTGGGTCTCCCTGCTTCTGTTAAACCTCTCTGGAAATGTTCATAAAAACAGGCAAACTCAGATGTTTGTCTCCAGGTCCCATCAGGTTAGCCATGAAGATTAGGCATCATGCTAGCCAAGTTCACTCTTGCTGTCAGCAGACAGTAACCAGAGCAAAGAGGTGCCCTTAAGGCTTATTATTTGTTGTACATATGGTTACTAGACTTTAACAAGCCATGTCTATAGGTGTCTGTAAGAACGGCTTATATTCTGTACCTCTTGCTCTTCTTTATTCTGTTGTTTTGTAATGAACTGGTACAAACCTTTCTAGTTGAAACACCATGCTTGTATTACCTCAGTCTCCATAGATGCTAAGTGTGAACCCAGCCAAAGTAGTTTCTCTGCTCATGGTCTCACCAAGCTGAAGTCAAGAGACTGGTTCAATTGAACTCTCATCTAGCACTTGGAGTCCTTCTGGTTCTGTTTGGACATGAGCAGATTTCAGGCTCTTATGCTTTGGGGACAGCAATTTATCCGGGATTGTGTACAGAGTCTAGAGCTCACCTTCACCCCACATGGCTTTCCCATACTTGTATCTCTTCTTCAAACTCAGTAGGAGAATATCAAGTCTGTTCTGGCAAGGCCTTACATCACATACAGTTTTAATTTTATAGTCTTGTGAGGGGACATCTCATTTTGTTTACAGGTCCCTCTGCACTGGAGGGAGAGGCATGTAGACATTTAGCATTCAGATGAACCTAAATATAGTTGCTAAGAATGTTCATTTTGCAAGCCATCCTAGGAACCAGACCTTTCTCTTTAGATTATAGTTGTCTGATTTCCACCCACTCTAACAGTAAGAGTCCAATATCTCCCTTCAGTGTTCCTCTCTCCTCCTATAAGCTTATAAAGGAAGGTATTCTTTGTAACATTAGTTGCCCGGAGTGCGGACCTGGTTGAGGAGGAAATGAAATACTGACAGAGCTTAGTGAATCATCCCAGGCCTACAACAGGTCTCAGTTCCAGTCAGGGACTTTCTTAAGTGGCTCTTCTGGGTTCGGACAGCCCCTGAACATGTCTCCTGAGTCTGGGCCCTGCCACAGGCCTTGGGTATGTAGAGACCTGTGGGATGAGGAAGCCTGAGCAGGTAAACATGAGGCCCTAAAATCACTTGAAAGGTTCCCGTTGTTCTATCTTGCTAGTCAAGAAGCTGAGGCTGATGGAGTTTAATAACAGAAATCACATAGATAGTTAAGTTCCCAGACCTCCTCAGTTAACCCCACTCTGTAACCTGTGCTTTTAACTTGGGAGAGCATATGGAGGCAGGCCCACCTTTCCCATGGTCCCGTGTTAAAGTCAGCAGAGAACCTGTCCTTGCTAATATTCATCCGTTGCAGAGCTTCCTTGGAGCATGGATCTGGTAGATTTGATGCTTTTTCTGGTCCTGGAGCCTCTCCAAAAGGAATCCATTTTGATTTCTCTTTCTAAGAATGTTTATGCTTATAGTGATTCTGGATGGAACACTGTGATGAGAACAATCTACCCTTTTTAACCCAAAATTGTTCTCTCTCTCCCGCAGATGCCGTTCCTATGAAGACTGCTGTGGCTCCAGGTGCTGTGTGCGGGCCCTCTCCATACAGAGGCTGTGGTATTTTTGGTAGGTTACAATTCTTGCTGGATCTTGGAAGGTTCCAGCATCGGCCTTGAGCAGCTTCTTAGCCAGTTTTTAAGATAGTGTTGGAGCTGATTGCTTGAGGAATCAGAGTCAACAGACTGAGATTTATGACAAAGTTTCTGCTGCCTAAAAATCTTCCCACATCTGTGTCTACTGGATCTTAGCTTTCAAGACAGTCACCCTGCAACCTTCCATCTCCCCAAGTTCCTCACAGAACTCTAGAGAGCTTATAACACCTATCAGATCACACCTGGAGGGAGGTAGACTGTCACTTAGAGTAGCCTTGTGCAAGTCTTAGTTTGCAGAGAGGCCTCCCAAAAGGCTCTGCGAGTATGCTGTGCCCTATAGCTAAGAGGCATTTCACAGACCTGGACAGGGGATTTCTGTAAAATGCACTGAGCATTTCTTAAACTCATCTCCTTGGCTTGTTTGTAGTGATCATGTCCTCCAGTACATGCAGCTAAGGATCAAATCATCACACACTTTTCATGACTCAAGCCTCTTTATGACTTTACAATTCTGACTTTACTGATATTCTAACACTTAGAACGTTACTGGGAATTAACAAGCAGCCACTTGAATTGTTCTGAGAGTTTGCCTCTTCCTCTTGACAGCTGTTTGAATAAGGAAGCCAGCAGGGATGGCATGCGTTACACAACAGATATTTTTCATTATAGCACAGATCCTTGCACCACTAGCAGCTCCTTGATTAGGCTTGGGCGTTTGGCATCTGGGCATCATCTGTTTGCTTGGCCCCTGGCTAGGCCTCCCTTGTGCATAGGTAGCCGTGCCTGGATGGCTGTACTCCCCCCAAGCAAAGAGTGTTGGTGTGCTGCCTTTCCCTTTTTCTCATAGCTGCTATGGGCCTGTAATAATCCATGGGAGAAAGTCATACATCACCACACTTTATTAAGCCAGTTGAGAGCTTAGTGAGTCCTGTAGCCAGCTGACCAAGCATAAGCTCAGGGTTTCAAGTCAAAAGACCGCAATCACTTCCTGCTATAGGCTTATTGGTCTTTACAGTGTGAGTGACCTTTGATCTTGTGAAACATTGCACAAGACCTTTCCTCCAGAGGAACCGAGTGGGAGTTTTTTGTTGTTATTGTTGGTTTGTTTTTTGGGTTTTTTGTTTGTTTGTTTGTTTTTACGTATTAGAACCTTTCTTCAACAGGGAAGGAGGGTCCTTCTGGTGTTGTAAAGCACTTTACCAAGAGGAAAGAGAAGACACCTGTTTACAGGCAAATGTGCCTCCCAAAGGAAGGAGGTGTTGGGGTGTGTGGAGGGGGTGGAGAGGGGTTAAGCTGTTTCATTCTCCCCTTCTCAACCCTTAGAAACATTCATTTAACTCCAGGCATTTGTTGTTTGAAACAGTTTAACAACCAATTAATTAAACAGAATCTGACCATTAGACCAGATACAGCAGTTAGTAAAATTGTGTCAGACTCCAGTCCTAGAAGCCATTGTGGCTAGTCCTAGAGGAAGCATTATGATTAATATTTCCATGAGTTTAAAGTGCAGAGAGGCCATAGTGACCCTTATCTCCAAGTGTCCCCTGTTAAATCCTCAAGCCTCTGCCATGTGGAGACCTTGTTGGCTTCCAGTGGCAGCAGTACTGAAGAAGCTATATCTGTCACTTCTAGGAGGTGACCCAGAGAGGCCGTCTGGAGGGACTTTCACATCCAGGTCTTCTCTTTCACACCCACGCAGAGCACCTGCAACTTAGTGTTTAAACGAATGGCCATAGCTCAGCTGCCTTGCTGGCCCACCCTGTGGCAGAGGCTCTGTCTTTGACTATCTAACACTCTCTTGGGGACTTTCTACACAGTTGGGTAATTAATCTGAGCCCTGAGGAGTTTTGTTTTTGCTAAGAGGAGAACTGAAAGCCAAGGTATGTCAGCTCCGGAGATAATGAGTACAGAACGATTGCTATTTGCCTCTGTGTAGCAGTACCCAGTTGAATCTAATGTTCTAGGTTCCCGAATGAAACACACACACACACACACACACACACACACACACACACACACACACACACACACTCACACACACACACAAATATACGCACAGCCTTTATATTTTTACATGCCTTAAATAGCTCAATGGCTGGGCCACTTCCTACCCACCATGTGACTAATCTACCTCCCTCCGATATTCCCGTTATTACTACTAAAATCTATATTCCGTCTTAGCTGTCCTGGACCCAGGTGGGCAGCCCTCTTGGGTCCCACTGTCCCCTGGCTCCTACATGGTGGCTATGCTCTCCGTCCCCCACCTTCTCAGGCACAGCATCCTTCCTATCCACCCCACATGGCGGATGCCCTTCTTCCTTCCCCCCTGCCCTGACCCCATCCCTTGCCAGGAAATCCTATATGCTCAATTTCTCCAAATAGCGAAAGCTTAGCAGAGTTACCAAATGGTTAGACATACATCTTCAATTTCTGTTAACACGAATAGACCATTAAATACATAGGAATCTTAATCAATCATACATTATCCTTAAGTTCCATCAATTTTTTCTTGGACAAAATTTTATTTTATCATAAAAATATCAATTCTTGATCCAAAATATATTAACTTTTTTTTTTACCAAAAATATAGCTTCATGGTTTATAAGACATTTCACATCTATTTACTTTTTAGCTTTATTTCTCTAAACAAGAGTTGAGTTCAAGATATTTACATGATATACTGTAGCAAATTAAGATAACCTGTACCCAGACTGTTAAGTATCAAAGCATTTTTTGTTGTAAGTTTTGCATAATTTTTACGATTAGAATTTTATAGTTTTTTTTTAACTGCCCCCTCCCTGGCCCTACAATGTTCTTATAGCTCCTGAGAGGAAGAAAATTAACGTTCAGCAACAGTTTTAAAAACTGATTGGGAGAGAAGAAATTGTAAACAAGAAAGGAGCAAGTATTCAAAAAACAAACATCTGAAATTACATTTAGCTGCCTTAACCTCGATAGCTAAAGCTTTCTGATTAAAAAAATAAATACTATGAGCTATAACAGTGACAAATAAACTTACCATTTGTTGTAGAAATTTTTTTCTAATGGGTAATGTTAGGTAATATATACTTTTATTGAGATCTTTGTAGAGTACACACACACACATACACACACACACACACACACACACACACACACACACACACACACACACACAGCATTTTCATTGCTGCATAGGTGGGCACTTTTCCTATTCTCAGTTTTCTTCTCCAGAAAAGCTTGAGATCTTTATGCAGTTAGGTCCTAATTACATACAACCAGCTAGAAGGAGTTACTAAATACTCAGATGAGAATCTAATGACCTTGCCTATTTTATTTCCTCCTTCCTTAAAGGAACACTGACATTTAACAGGCCCATCTGCGGTTAAGAAGGCACAATATGATTGAGAGGTTTTAGAAAGGGTTTTTGTGATAGTTTGAATGAGAATGGCCCCAATAACCTGATATATTTAAATGGTGGTCCCCAATTGGTGGAAACTGTTTGGACAGGATTCGGAGGTGTGGCCTTGTTGGAGGAAGTAGGGGCGGGCTATGAGATTTCAAAAGCCCAGACCAGGCTGAGTATTTCTCCCTGTGGATCAGGATATAAACCTCTCAGCTACTTGTCATGCATGTCTGCTTTCTGTGATAATCATGGATTAACCTAAATCCTTAACCAATCTATGTGTATCTGCAGAGGGAGGCAAACAACTTGAAAAGCTTACTAAGTAATTTTTTATAAAGATACTAAGTTGAGGAATGATGTTAGTATGGTGAACTAAAAATCATTCAACAGAAAACTATGAAAACCAGACAGTGGTACTCAGAAATGTTGGAATCATGTTGGGCCCCCCACTCCCAGGTGTCTATATCTGTAAAACTGAAAAGTAAAAGCAAGAGTATCCAGGCACTGTGGGATAGAAACAAAGGCAGACCACAGGCATAAGGCAAAGGAGTCCCCAAAACAGGAAGAACGTCCTATCTCAGTGAGGGGAAGCAGGCTTAAAGAAGTGGTAGAAATGCAGGCATCAGGACCCAGTATAGACCCTGCCTCCAGTCTCTCCTGAGCCACACAGCTAAGGGCTGGGTGTTCCTACACTGAAAAGGGACCTTGTACCTTGTGGTCACTCTGAAGTGGGGTCCTGGATTTACGGCTGGTGAGGCTACCAGGATGCCCGTGGTCTTGGCTAGGGTAAAGAAGTCGGAGAGGTTGTTTTGTTCTGTTCCGTTTCTCTTGCCGCCACCCCTCACTCTGTGCCATAGGCCATCGTGTCCCAGCTGGGATCTTGTCTTACAGACCTCAATCAGTAAGAATGTATGGCTCGCTCCCTGTGGATCCAGGGAGGCCTTTGAGAGAAGGAGGAAGGAAGCTGACTAAATTTGGGCTCTGGGCAAGATTTTAAGTGACAGCTGAGTGACAGGTGAGAAGAAGTAAGGTGGGGTTCTGAGGGATGGAGAGCTGGGAAGAAGCAGGGGAAGGATTGTTTGGGAAGAAGGACCAAGTGGAGCTATGTTCTTCTGACAGAACGGCAATTAAGTTAGGCCGGTGGGTAGGCACAAAGGACATTTTCATTTCCTGGGGCGTATGATTGTGGTACCTAATTTTCAAAGGAGGTCTCTGCCCTAGAAGGGGAAGAGGGTAATCTGGACCACCACAAAAGAGTTTGTGGGCCCCAGCTGACTATCCTTAACTGTCATTGTAACTCCCAGAACTGTTGCCTTTTTTTTTATTTGTAACTGGTCCCATTGGGTTTTTTTCTTTCATTTGTTTTGTTTTGTTTGGGGGTGTTGTTTGTTGTTGTTTTGTTTTTAACAAAAACCTCTCTGTCACTATCTACCAGTGATCTGACTGTGTAGCCTCTTATTGATTCAGTAACCAAGGGCCTTTGGAAGCATAATGGGATATAAACAGCCCCTCTAATTTGCCATCCATGTCCTTCATGGTAGGGAGGGTCAGTGCTTCTTGGGTTTGGGACAGTTTAGATGTTGGTTTGGTCCTTTTTCCAATGCTGACTTTCCTATTCTCCCCAGTTTTTTTTGTTTTTTCTTTTTTTAGTATCTGTTACTAAAGGTTTTTTGAGCCACCTCAGTAAGCTGGGAGGCATTTATTCCAACAAAAGCATCTAGAGTTTTGTTTGTTTGTTTGTTTGTTTGTTTGTTTGTTTGCAAATATCATGAGTAGACTTAGGGACAAGAACCATGTATAATTGCCTACTGTTTTTCTGAAGCTATTGGCTCAAAGTGGTTATAAATTTGGAAGTCTTTGTGGAGTCAATGGAGGAAAACCTGGGAAGACTCTTCCAGCCCCTGAATAACTTCACTGATCTTAGACAAATTAGTGGGCTTTCAAGCTACACCTTCAATTTCAGGCACAAGGCACTGATGACAATTGTCCAGGGAGTACTGGGTACTAATCAGGGCATTTGGATAGGAAGGCTTTCTCAAAGTCTACCAGCATCTGTGCCAGCACCCAAGGCCAAAATCCTGATGTCGATCCTATTTCATAGAGGGCCAGTCGACTTGACAGAAGTGCTCAGCTTTCCGTTGAGACTGAAATGCCATAGTCCTCCCCACATTCCTTCAGTGAACACTAAGAGGCAAAAGTCTTCCACTGGGTGGTCTTCATGTTAGAAGGAAATTTAAGTAACTTGTTGAAGGAGATTAGTAGGACAGGCTCAGAAACAACATTGAAAAGAAGATATCTTGACACCACATAAGACCTGTCACAGATCCTGAGTCAGAGGAGTAAGAAAGGTTCCAAGGCAAATTCTGTATGACTGGAAATTTCCCATCCTGGAGGAAATGTGAGAACTGGGAAGCCCACAAACAACAAGATAGAACACACAGAAGAAATAACAAATAATGGCTCTTGTGAGGGCAGAGAGCAAGAGTGCAGTGCACTCAGGGCAATCAAGCTGCAAAGTACTGAGAGAGTGAATGTGGTAAATCAACATACCAAGAGAAGCCATCACCAAGCCAAAACGAGTACAGGGAAATAGTCCAACTCTCTCAGAACCAATAGAGAAGGAACAAAACAAGACAGAAACCCCAATAACAACTTAACGAGATAACTCTCAGAAGAGCTTGTCCAGTGTGCACTCAGTCATTTATACAGTTAGCTGGTCCTTCATCCAGACTAAAACCAAAACGAGATCTCTCCTCATGTTCCTCATGTTGTGGTTACCCACTGCAGTCATAAAATTATTTTTGTTGCTACTTCATAACTGTAATTTTCTACTGTTATAAATTATAATGTAACTGTCAGAGAGAGAGGTGAATCAAAAAATCCAAGCTATTGGTATCCCAAGTTAGCACAGGATGATAAGAGAAGGATCCTCATCATGAGTTTTCTTCACAAACCTTACGGCCTCTCAAAGGATGGTATCTTCAACTCTAAGGAAGCTTCCCACGAAGCCTACCCATCTTTCCCCCAAAAAAATCCTCAACGCCCTGTCTTTCTCCTCCCTAAGAGAGATCCTCTAAGGGCACAAACTTTCTAAAGAGATAAGAATTTGGTACACAGATTTACCTCCTAGAGGTTTCAGAAGGATTCATTCATTGTGTCTAGGAACACCGTGGTCATTTCAGACCCTTTTTTAACCCCCAGTGGTCCTGGAATGTTTGCAGAAGGATCCTCGACTGAAATATCTCCTTAGCCAAGAAGGCTGAGTCCTCTGTTGGTGTGGGAGATCTTGCTGGGGCCTCCAGTGAAATAATCCATGTGAAAAGTCACATATCATTGTGCTTTATTAAGCCAGTTGAGAGTATAGTGAGTCCTCTAGCCAGCTGACCAATAGTAGAATTATATTTGGTGCAGAGACAAAGATGATTAGGCTTGATTGGTTGGTTGGTTGGTTGGTTGGTTGGTTGGTTTGTTTATATTTTAAGTCAAAAATGGCTGCAGTCACATCACAGCTGGTGTAGGCTAGAGGGTCTTTACAGTGTGGCCATTGATCTTGTAAAATATCACACAAGGCCATTCCTCTAGAGCTGTGATTCTCAACCTTCCAAATGTTGCGACCCTTTAATAAGTTCCTTTTGTTGTGGCTACCCAACCCCCACACACCGTAAAATTATTTCTTAACTATAATTTTCCTACTGTTATGAAACCTAATGTAAATATCAGATAGGCAGGATGTCTGATATATGGCTTTTGTGAATGGGTTGTTCAACCAAAGATGTCATGACCCCCAGGTTAAGAACCACTGCTCTAGAGGAAATAAACTGTTATTATGTACCACGACCCTTTCTCACCAGAGAATGAGGGCCATTGTGATGTTGTGAAGTATTCTATCAAGAGGAGTGAGAAGACATTTGTTTACAGACAAATGTGGCTCCCAAGAGACAACCTGACCTTTCTTAACCTATTTCACAGCACCCATGCATAGACTGCTAAAATCTGTGGAGCATAAATGAACTGAGGAGTATTGAAAAGTGGATGATTACACATCAATACTAGTTTAAGGAAAAGGAAACAGCACAACAGAACATGAGAGACATTACAGAGGGCTCAGTCGACATCAGAGAGTGCTGTCCTAGGAGTGCAAGCTCAGTTTAAAGACCCGAGAACACGGGTTAAGACAGAGCGCCTCAGAGAATCTGTGCCCAACTTTCAATGAGATCATCTAAAGGGGAGCATGAGGGAGGCTCCCCAGTATAGGGTGAGCCCTCTGGAATGTACTCCAGGTTCTCTCCTGTTCCACGAGGGGGAAAGGAAACAGTTTCATGCAGATTTACAGTTTTACAGAGTGAAGAAAGTCATGAATCCTAACAATTTTAAAATACATTGGTGGGTACATCATGGTGATAGGAGAAGCTTTTCTGTAGGCTTCAGATGCTGTCTGATGACGTTCTTAGCTTTTGGGTTGGTGGAAGGTAGGAATCCAATACATTTAATACATTCCAAAAGGAAATACGTTTTCCTCTATCAGTCAGGGCGTTAGTCCTGCTGCAGAGGTCAGAAAAGAGCAGCTATTTAAGCACTAGGTTAAGTTAGTTAATTTTGTTTAATTAGGTAGGCCAACTTTAAGGTCGTTAGCTTCTTGACCTGCAACGGTCCAGCCTCTCCACATCATTGCAGTTCTAGGCTATCTCACAGACACAGCTTCTTTTCTGGAATTCTCATTCGCAGGATCAAGACAGTCAGCAAACTAAGCCAGACTGAGACAGCATTACATGTGTTCTTTCAGTTGTTTCCTAGATTCACTTATAGACACGTAAAACCACTTCTGTATGCAGTGTAAAAGGGGAAGGGAGGCTACAGGAAAGAGTCTAGTGGGGTAGGAAGGGGAGGACAGGACAGGGAGCATTGGGGTATGAAGATGTTCCACACACAGGATATACTTGAAAGAGATTGTCTTTACGGAACCCAGCACTATGTAGTGGGAATGCATCCGCTTAAAATTAAATAAGTAAAACGCTACCAGAGAAGATGAACTTTTCTGCCCATACTTCCAAAAGTAAGGATTTATTCATCTCAAAACAAAAGGGAAACACAGCAAACGGCACTTCAGAGTATGGCCTGGATGCAAGGCCTGCTCTCATTTAGGGATCTTCTTCCCAGGTCCCACTGGCAGGAGGCGGGACGACAATGCATAAACCCTAACCTAGGAGGAGTCACGGGTGTGCTGGCTTGGTCTGCAGCATTATATGCAGTGTGGTAGGGTTATGGGAACGCCTCTGAAAACGCTTAAACTTGTCAAAATTGGGTGTTGAGAAATGAGAGCGATCTTGCAGGGCTCTAAGTGCTTTTGATTTCTGGGCTAGGGCATCTGCTAGTGGCAGGGTAACAGTGAGGCTACACATGGTGATTTGGCAGTATCTCACACAGACTGAAGCTTTTGTGAGTCCCACAACCTTGCTCTTACAAGCCCAGAGCGACAGCTACCAAAACAATTGATCGGGTTATTAGAGATTCAGTTATGACAAGCTACAACTGTAGGTATAGCCAGAATGTCTAGAAATGGAATCTGAAGTGCCCGGGTCAAAATTCAAGTGCTTCTGGAGGCTGATTCATACATTTCTTCTCTCAGTAAACATTCAGTGGTCAAGATTCTGGGGCTTCTATAGGAAGGCTTCTGTGGCAACCACATTCCTGAAAGGGACAGCTTTCAGTAGACTGTAACTATTAGAGTGAGATTGATGGACATGGCGCCGATGCAGAAAGAGCAGACAGGCATCTCCAGAAACAGAACTGGCCTTTTAATCAGAACAACTGCAGGGAGGGCACCAGTCATTCTGCAGGAGTGGAGACTGCACATGGCACAGGGGGATCTGGCGTGTCTAGGGCGAGAAAGGGGAAATTTGGGGATGTTGATAACATGACCAGGTCAGTTCTCCTGCAGCCTCAGAGTGGCAGATGCCAGCGGGTGCTTCTGTGTTGATCTCCTTATCAGGAACTTCCTGGCCCCCAACAAGCCACAGGTGTTATCAGTCAAGTCAACTTTACTGTCTGGAGTTTTTCAGTCTGTCTGAGACTTTTAGGTCATTAACCCTTCAGTAACAAGCAGGTCATTGTATGGGAATATTGTGCGCAAAATAAATGATTTATTTTTATTTTATATGCATTGGTGTTTTCCTGTATGCATGTCTGCGTGAGAGTATCAGATCCTGGAGTTATAGACAGCTGTGGGCTGCCATGTAGGTGCTGGAAATTTAACCCAGGACCTCTGGAAGAGCAGTCGGTGCTCTAACTGCTGTGTCCTCTGTGCAGCCCTGCACAAAACTTCTAATACCTTTCATTTGGGGGAAAGCTTCAAAGGTTTTGAGTAACTCTTTCAAATGAGGTTGTTCCTAGTATAATGAAGTAAACATTTAATGGAGAAGAGTCTGAGGCTGAGTGAAGTAAAGGCAGTGGTATATTTCCTCCTCTTCCCCTCCTCTTCTTCTAATTAATTAATTTCTTTATTCTTCTCATATATTACATCCCGACTGCAGTTTCCCCTCCCTCCTCTCCACCCAGTCCCTACCACAGCATCTGCTCTTCCTCAGGCCTACACCCCTTCTGTTTCCCTTCAGATAAGAGCAGGTCACCCAGGGATATCAAGTAAACATGGCATATCAAGTTGCAATAAGACTAGGTACAGCCCTCATATTAAAGCTGGAAAAAGCCACCCAGTAGGAAGAAAAGGGTCCCAAAAGCAGGCACAAGAACAAGAGACAGGCTCTGCTCCCACTGTTGGGAATCCGACAAAGACAAGGCCCACCCTGTTTGTCGGTTAAGTCTCTGAGTCCCTATGAGCCCTGCTTTGTTGATTGGGGGGCCTTGTTCTGTGGTGTCCTTCATCTCTCTGGCTCCTATAATCCTTTCTCCCCTTCTTCTGAGGGCTTCCTTTGGCACTGCCTAGTCTTTGGCAGTGAGTCTTGGTGTCTGTGCCCATCAGTTGATGGATAAAGTCTCTGTGCCAGGCTCTAATACTGTGGTTTGGAGGAGAATGCGTTTAAGAGGCCCTGCCACCTGTAAAATCTCAAGCTGAGGGGTTTTTGTTTGTTTGTTTGTTTGTTTATTTTTGTTTTTGTTTAAAGTCTAAATGCTGCCTCCCCTCCCGGTCCCACCTCACAGAAGTCCCCCTTCCCCTTCTCTTCTGAGATGGTGTGCACCCTCTGGGTGTCACCTTGGTGCATCAAGTCTCTGCAGGGTTAGGAGAATCCTCTCCTACTGAGGCCAGACAGAGCAGCCCTGTTGGGGAAGGTTTGAATTAAATTTTCACATTTAAGAGCCGTGGCTGTGTGTGCCTTTTGTTAGCATTGTAAAGCACATGTTGGCAAGTGGAAAAGACAGGCAAGGATTCGGATGAAACTGCACCGGGAGGGTCCCATACCTCTCCTGGAATCGATCCAAGCCACAGGGTCTTGTGTCATTGCTGCCAGTCATCGGGACATTACAGAATGGAGTACTGCCCCCATTAAAAGAGGAATTCGAAAGGCAAACTAAAATGAAGAAACTGGATTGCTTCTGACTTTAGAAACTGAAAGCAACTTCTTCCAGTCAGACCTTGAGAAACTTCCCCAAGTCTGCTGCGCAACAGAGGAGACTTGGTGGACAACTGCATATGGGCCATTAGCCTTTAAAAAACGGCTTTTCCATTACATGCCACAACCCTCGCTCGCCCACGCAACATGAAGTTCATTTTCTTGGCCTTTTGTCAGTTCCCCTTTTAGGAATAAGTCCTGAGGCTAATTTTTCATTAAGGAACAGATCTGTTACTGTGTGATACCAAAGCCACAAGTTGGTCTCCTGCCAAGTGACTCTCCTTGCTTCTGAAGTGTGAGGTACAGTGTCGTTTTTCATCTAGGAGAAAAAACGTTCCATTTGGCAGAGTAGCCAGCATCTTGGCCTGTTCTCATGGTGAAGACCTGAGAGCCAGGGCTGTTAGAGTGGCCAGCGGTATCAACTGAGAAAGTAAATCTGTGCATATTCAACCTCTCTACACTTTCCACAAACGTACACAGATATGTATTGTGGGACTTAACGTTAACGGTAAGGTAATTAGCTTTAAAAAGCAAGTCCGGCTGGGCTGCTGGCACTGACCTGTAATCTCAGCTGCCTAGGAGGCTAAAGCAGGAGAGTCTCATGTTCAAAACCTGCTTGGACTACCAAGTGCATTCAAGCCAACATGAGCAAGGTAATGAGACTCTACCTGAAAGTAAAAATGCACAAAGGGTTGAGGATATAGGACGACTGGGCTTGTAAAGATGGGCAGAGTGGAAGGGGAAAGGAAGAGTGGGGAAAAGACAGACAGACAGACAGACATGAGAGATGAGAGGGGGAGGGGGAGAGGAGAGGAGAGGAGAGAGAGAGAGAGAGAGAGAGAGAGAGAGAGAGAGAGACCCTTCGTGATTCCAGCATTCTTGCTGATGAGTTTCTTGACCTCTGAACCCATTTCCTGAGTCTAGCCAGAGCTATCTCTGTCATGTCTTACCTGAGCTTGCCCTGCTTTAGGCCTCTTTACCTGTGTCCTTCTTCTCACAAGACTTCCTGTTTTCCCTCTTCTCATTTTTTAGACCCTAGCTCATATATGGCTGAAAGAGAATAATTGTTCTTTCTTTTTTGGGGGGAGAGGTGCTTTTTGAGACAGGGTTTCTCTGTGTAATGCTGTGTCCTGGTACTTGCTCTGTAGATCAGGCTGGCCTCAAACTCAGATATCCACCTGCCTTTGCCTCACAAGTGCTGAGATTGCTACCACCACTCAAATTATTTGTCCATTCTTATGTACAACAGATATCTTTGTGTGAACTTCCCAGTGCACTGACTTACACACTTAAAGTGAAATGATAAACTTTGATACAGATAATATATTACACAGGTCTATTCTTCCAATCTTCACTTTTCTTATCACTTGATATGAATAAAGAGTTGTATACATTTGCCACTCAGTTCTCCCCTCTTCTATTAAAACTGAAGTTCACTGAGGTGTGGGGAAGGGATTTTCCCTACTGTCTTAGGATTTCTATTGCTGAGATAAAACACCAAGACTAAAAGCAGTATGAGTAGGAAGGAAGGGATTTATTTCATCTTATAACTCTCAGGCCATACTCCATCACTGAGGGTCAGAGCAGGACCCGAAGCGGAAGCCATGAAGGAAAATTGCTTACTGGCTCGCTCCTCATGGCTCTCTCAGCCTGCTCTCTTATATAGGCCAGGTCCAACTGCCCAGGGGTGGCACTGCAAAGGGTTCACTTGTCCCCCCCACATTAAGCAATCAAGAAAATGCCCATAGATTTTCCTACAGAAAATCTAATAGACACATTTTCTCAATTAATATTCTCTCTCCCCAAAAATATGTCTGCATTTGTGTAAAATTGGCAAAAACCAACCAACATTTACTTTACCCCCCCCACTGAGTTATAGACATTAGGTGCTGAATAGTTACTTGTCAAATAAATAATAAATTGAAAGAACACAAAGACTATAATTTCAGCCTTTTCCTGAGCCATCTCTGCCAGTGTCTCTTTTAAATCCCTGCTCAGTATTCCAAGATTCTCTGGTAAGTCCCTGTTTACTGACTCATGGCCTTGCCCTTAGTCATATTACTATTCTCAAAGGTCCATCACATGCTCTTGTCTTCAACTCTTTTTTAACACATTGTCTGGGGTCATTAGCCATGACCAACCCTGCTGTGTGACAGACCCAGAGTATGGGCATGTTGTGTGGAGTTCTAGAAAGTTCCATGGGCCAGAGATGGACAAGAATTTATCAGTTTTGCCTGGAATTGCCCTTGGCTGATGATTTACTGGTCAACGAGAATCTTAGATGGTTTAGACCAACATCTTATCTGTAAAGCACACATTTTCTTTGCCTGCTAGACAAAGATCAAGATCAAGATATGGAGAGTAATCAGACTGGGATTTTCTTAGTATTCTTCTATTTTGCTGACCGTGTTCCTCTATCTTCCTATATTTCCCTAGTGATTTAACAGATGCCTTATTAAATTATTAAACGTTCACGTCATAACATAGAAAGGTGTTAGAAAGGATTAATGTACATTTATGTGGTTTTTGAAGTGTTGGACTTGGAAATGTTGAAACAGTAACAGAGACTAGATTTGGCAGTGTCTTCTGTTTAAAATGTGTTTGGTCACCAGTCCTTTGAAACCGATCACATGAAGCCACTGTGACACAGGTGTATTTTTATTTTTATTTTTTCAAGCCTCTCAGTGTTAGTAGCTTCTACTCTGGCGTTAGCAGGATGAGTATCTCACTGGTGTCATCCACAAGAGAAGTGTCCCGAGCTGAAACAATCCAGAGACACCCAAGGCTAGTCGCATGTCCTCCTTGCTGGAGGCTTCTCACCGCTTGCTGGATCTCTGTGCTTTGCCACTGAGGAGTGGTGTTCCAGGGACCCTGGAGAATCCTCAGGCCTTTTTGTCAGTGTCTAGCCGGGCCTCAGCCTGTGACTTGAACTCTGACCTTGTGTCTGTGTTCTCTGCAGGTTCCTGCTGATGATGGGTGTGCTGTTCTGCTGTGGAGCTGGCTTCTTCATCCGCCGGCGCATGTATCCACCACCGCTCATCGAGGAGCCCACATTCAACGTGTCCTATACCAGGCAGCCACCAAATCCTGCTCCAGGTCAGCCAGCCTCATCCTTGTGTGTCCTCCTTATAATTCCTGTGACCTCTTCAGGCATTTGGTATGCCCCAGAGTGTGCTAGAAGAGATATATCAGGCTCTTTGACCACTTAAATCCTGATGAGCAATTTTATTATTTGTTCCTGCCGGTAGCAATGCAGCATATGTGTGTATCATCTGCCCTTATTTTGTTCGTGATGTACCTTCTGTGGGCCAGCCCCGGCAGTTCTTCTTTCTTCTTTGTTCTCTCTTGAAGTAGCAGAGGGGGAAGAGTGTTTGCAGGGGCAAAATTTGGTCTTGAGAGATATTTAGGGTTGGTGTTTAATAATAAAATGTGTACCTACCTAAAAATCTAAGTCATTTTGCTGCTGTTGCTGACCTGCCTGAGTTCCTCTGAGGTCAGAAACTATAGTCTTGGCCTTAGATGTTTAGTACTTCATCATAAAACAGCAGCGAGGGATTAAGTAAAGGGTTAAGTGCTAGGGCCTTTTCCCTCTTGTCCTGAAGCCTCTCACTTGTCAGGCTTGGAGGAGGTTGAGAGCAATAAACTTCTATTGAACCAGGAGAAGAGAGTCCTGCTCACAGAAGGAAAAACTTTCACACAACCAAATATGGAAAAAAAAAAAAAAAAAAACCACATACATTCATATACACATTCATACATACACATTCAAACCAATTGGGCTCACCTTACACACTGATCTCATAATTAGATTCTTACCAGACACACACATCCGTACTTACATATGTTTATGAAGCAAAAGGCCAAGCACCAGTGCGGAAAGCACTCACTCATTCTGGATGAATAAATGAGTTCAGATCTTTATTTCATAGAGAAAGGGAAAGCTTCTACACTTTGATTGCTAAATGAATTAAACCTAAGTCTGTAAGAAGAAAGCTTTGTCCTCTTTGGTAAGACTAAGCCTGCCTTGCTATAAGAAAAGCCTGTTCTGTCCCATGGTAAGGAGAAGCCTGCCTGGTCCTTCTGCTCTCTCTGCAGCTTCTTCTCTTTTCATCTTTCCCTCTGCGTTCTACATATTGCTCTCTTAATTTTTTAAGTTGCCTTATAATTTCTAAGTTATTCTACGCTGAATTCTGCTCCTAATTTTGCTCTCTCTTCCTGCTCTGATGTGACAATGGTAATGCCCTTACTTTCATTGCCTTTACCCCCAGTGCCATGCCTGCCAATATAATCTTTCCTAGTCTTTCATACCTTTTCTAGGAGAATAGATCACATGGTTTTCCAAGCATCCCCTTCTTATAAAAGTTCACTAGAAGTTCTAACATAAGTTCAAATCCTATATTGAGTAAGAAGTATACAAGAGAGAATGTTTACATGCACACTCATTAACAGTAATTAATTGTAGAGCAGCAGGAAACACCTTTATAGAAGTTACCATTGGCCTTGTAGAACGTATTACCTAAGCAATAGTTCAAAGTAATCCAAGAGAATTAACTCTATCTTAGTTCTTACAAGACAATTTTTCCCTAACTGTATACATCTCCCACATACTATGTAGTAGTTGGTTCTGTCTCCCCTCTAGGCACAAGCTGGTATGGGGGTTTTGACAGTGTCTCTGAGGTCCCCTTCCTTGAAAGGAGCCTTCTCAACACGGAGAGTTGCAAGGTGCCAGAAGGTGGCAGAGTAGGCAGGCACTACTGCCCATCCCGGTCCTGGACTGGAGATTTTGTTTGGTGAATTTCAGGGCCAGTATGTTGGTTGCATTCACACCACTGTGCTCCCAGGCACACTAAGGTAGATGACCGGACTTGGAGGGGCAGTTCCTACCTTTTGTAACATTTCTATTATACAGAACGAGTAAGTCCTATGAATCTACTCTACATCGTATGAGCTATTATGAACAAAACTGTAATTAAAAATTTGCTTGGAAAATATTCACTTAGAGACTAGGGCTTATATAGTTTTATTATATGTACAAATACTAATAGTAAGTTAGATGACAGAGGACGTCTATAGGATACGTTATAGCATGGGCCATGGTGATTTCATGGATGCTACCTTCAGACCCATCAGATTGCATACAATAAATAAGCACAGTATTCAATTTGTCCATCATGTTTAAAATGGAATTGAGGGGTGGAAGGGTTGAATATAATGCATTCTGCCCTACTTTCAAGGTGCAAAGAGAATTGTTCTTCCAGTTTTCTTCTACCTGACACTTGGCAGGGTTTTTTTCTTTTTTAAGATTATCACCAAGAAAGATGTGAATGTGTAGTTTCCATACCAGTTCACTGGCAGCCACACCTTCAACTTTCACCCAAGTTTAGCATCGTTTGTATTCACATATGGGTCTCATTCTTTTAGCTTTGAAGTTTGTGCTCTGTCAGAATGTAAAATACAAATTTTCATTTAAAACATGAAATGGCTTAACATTAATACCATTAATCAGTGGCTTTCATCTGGATCCATCACTCTCGGATAGAGAAAAGGCATGCAGGACACATGTCCTTCATGTCCAGAGCTGGCCCAGTGTCAGGATCGATGCTCCTGTAGTCATCCAAACTAGAGCCAATATGGGGAGCAGGTGATAAGTGAGAGCCACACTTTTGTCTGTGCAGCTCACCTTGAGTGCCCTGTAGTATCCGAGTATCGCCAGAGGAGAACGTGTTACGGTCACTCACATTTCTCATTTTTGACAGCAAATGTCAGTGGAAATTTGGTCTCTTTGGCCACAAACAGTAAATCAGAAGATCTTACCAAATTTTATTTCAGACCTGTATTTTTTTTCTGAGAAACATTTGCTGCCTGTTTTCACAGTTAATAGTCTCACTCTGCCCCACTCTGCCTTCTAAGGAAAAGAAAGAACACATGGTTGGAGCTAAAACTACAACTCAGTGCTCTGAATCCAGCTTTGAGGACAGAGACGTGATTATCTAGATTCCCCCCACTGTTGGTTTAGGATTAACTTTCCAACACTTAACTTTATGGAGGAAAGATGATAACAACCATGATCGGCTCCAGTCTTTCCTAAGTATGCATGCTGAGTTCCTCAGGTTCCTCCATGCTCATTTCATGGCTTGCACCCCAGTGAAGTAGCCCAAAGCACACACGCAAATGACTTTCAGCCCTCTACATGTAGGCTCCATGTCTGCATATTTAACTAACCGCCAGTCAGGAGTATATGAAGAAACGTTATATCCTTTCTGAACATGCATAGACTTTTCTTGACATTAGACAATATAGTATTAACAGACATTTGTATAGTACTTATATTTCTCTAGAATTTTGAATAATCTAGAGCTGATTTAATATATATAGAAAGATGTTTGTGGTTATACACTGTGCCATTTGATACAAGAAACTTAAACATGTGCAGATTTGGCTGCCTATAATGGGTTCTCCATGCCAAAGATGATTATGTATAGTTACTATACTGGTTAGTTTTACATCAACTCGACACAAGCTAGAGTCATTAGAGAAGTGTGAGCTTCCATTGAGAAATACTCCATAAGATCTGCCTGTAGGCAAACCGGTAGGGCATTTTCTTAACTGGTGATTCACTGAGGGGCGACCAGCCTATGGTGGGTCGCGCTATCCCTGAGCTTGTCCTGAATTCTGTAAGAAAGTAGGCTGAGCAAACCATGAGGAACACACCAGTAAACAGCACTCCTCCATGGTCTCTGCATCAGCGCCTGCCTCCAGGTTCCTGCTCTGCTGAAGTTCCTGTCCAGACTTCCTTTGGTGATGAGCTGTGATGTGGAAGTGTAAGCCGAATAAATCCTTTCCTCCCCGTGCTTTGATCATGGTGTTTCATCACAGCAATAGTAACCCTAACTAAGGTACTTACTAGTCATAATAGAGACAAAGTCGGGTGCCTGTAAACCAAGTGAATTGAAAACTTCATCTGGTGTTCAGAATAAAAACGTAGGCACATATACTGAAGCTGAGCTTGGAAAGGGGTTGCAGACAAGATTAGTAGATGAGACTGTGTGGCAGTCAGACTCTTTAAAATGTCCCTGGAGACTCATGAGCGTCACTATTTTAAATAGCCACTTTAATCACAGTGGGTGTAAGAGTCTACATCAGGAGGGTCACCAAGTTTTGTTTTGTTTTGTTTTTTAAAGTGTCTTCAAAAACATCAAAGGCCATTGTTCAATCTGCCAATGGGCAGATGCCAAGGGCTAAGGACCACTAAGTGTCCTACCTCTTCTGAGTTGTTTTCATGTGGCTAAGAGGCAGAGTGAGGGAGGTGAGGTTTTACACCATCCCATCCATGCTCTGGTGGTTCCTGGAGGCATTCGGAAACACAGTGCCCTTATTTTATTTTACAACCACCCATGTTGCAGACCCCATGGGAGTTAAAGGATTCCCCCTTGGAGGAGACAAGGATTTAAGTCCCTAGCACCATTTATCCCAAATTCCTTTTCTAAGAACACAAACTTAGTTGAGCATGGTGGCACACAGAGGATACATGCCTAGTCCATGCTGAGACATATGCAGATTTTGTGCATTTGTTGTGGGACTCCATTGGTAATCTAAAGGACAGAACCCGGATTTTAGTGAAATACATTTACGTTCAGCCTGTTTGAGAAACAGCACCCTCTCACTGAGCTACAGTCCTGGCCCTTGACTTTTAGAGACAGAAGTTTACAATGTAGCCCAGGCTGACCTTTAACTCAGTGTGTGGTCCAGGCTGCCTTGAGAGGTCAGATCTTCCTGCCCCAGCAATTTCAGGGATGCACCAACACATCTTGCAAGCCATACTTGCTGACAAAGAAGGAAAGGCAGAAGAGTTTAGAGAATGAATATTCACTCCCTTGGCAGGAGATGGCAGCAGTTTGTAGTCTGGTGTGAGAAGGAGCTTTCAGTGCTCTTTGGACCAGCGTCCAGAGGTGGTATCACAGACCGGGCAACACTGAAAGGATGCTGCTGATTGGCCCTGGGAAGACCGATCTAGCATCATAGCTCTGGGACCATCCCATGGGCTGAGCAGGGCTTTGAAATAATGGGAAGGTACAGGTAAAGTAGCTGTGGAGGCTGAGCTGCTTGTGAAACTGTCCCACCATGTTTTTATTGGGAATATACAACAGATGACAAGGAGAGTTCAGTAAGAGTTCTGAGAATAAAGAAAGATGCTGATCGGAATATGGAAGGCCTAAAGCCTGTGAGATTTAGGATGAATCACTCTCCCTTTTGCACATGTTCCCTGACCATGGTCACTCAGATTGGGCCCCAAGATAGACTCTCTCTTGCACCCTTTAAGATGAGAGCTGTGGGTTTTCGCATCAACACCTCCATGCACCTGGAAGTCTTTGACCAGCTTTTCTCTGTGCTTTATTTACCTCCCTGAACCTTTATTTTTCCCAGTTTCAGTCTGTGTTTGTGGTCCCCCTTTGCAGATTCGTCCTGTAGAGTGCATGTATGGGTTTCCTTGGGAGCTTTTGTTCTTATCATTTGTGATGCAGTTGATTGTTGCACTGATGTGCTTTTGATTTCTGTGGAAGCATGTATACATTTGGGAACAGGTGTTTGAAATGTTCTCTCTTAACTTAACACCTACCTAACTTGCCAACCCTGTCTCCGAGGGTTTCAGACCTGCAATGACATCTTCGGCTTCTATTTACCTGAGTATGCACCTCTGCCTCAATCAAAACTGGGTCTGTCTGCTTTCAGTTGTCCTTCCTGGGCGCCTGAGTGGCTGACTTGGTCAGATTGGGCACTGTCTTCCAGCTAAATCAACAGAACTGTGAAGAGATCTGGATTGTGCAGTTCCTCTGAGAACCTCTGTCCCTGGCTAAGCTGTCCCTATCCCTACCTTGTTGTCTGTCTGGCGGAAGCCTTCATTTGCTAACCACTAGTAGACGCTGCTGACACTGCTGTCTCTATAACCTCCACCACAGGTTTCCCAGTTGTTCAAGTCTGGTAGTTGTCAAGTTTCTCCTCTAAAGAAGAATGTTCTTGGTAGATATAACTTGCCCCTCTGTCATCTATTCTGCTTTTCAGTATTCTAAACACATCTCCATGCTCAAGCATTTTGTAAAATTTTAAGATATATCCAGCTTGCCAATTCCAACAAAATCCATGAGCTGGTACTCTAGTATTGACTTGAGTAGCCCTAGTGTGGGACATTACAAGCACATTCCAAGCTATATCTCCAGTACGGAGACAAAACCCTTCCTTATGCTCACCTGTCATGGGCCATTGAGTCCCCTTCATCCTCTGGTCCTCAAGAGCGGATGGCTAAGTGTATATAATAGCCACTTCTTTCTGCCACAGAAGAAGCAAACATATCTCAGGAAACTGCCAAGTATACCCTCATGGGCCTATGGGAGTTACCTACCTGCCTGAGACCTTCGGCCACCCAAAATGACAGATACTCTTTGCCTTTATAAAATGGTGCAGGAATGGAGACCTTGACTTAAGACGCGGTGAATTTCCAGCAAATTGTATTCAAAGTGTAATGGGCCTATGATCTGGGCCAAGAGCCAGCTCTATCAAATTGAGCTACCTTGTTTTCTCTCTTGTGATGGATGTCTGTATCTCTGTAGAATAATCCACCATTCTCTCGTTCTTCTGTGCTTTATTGCACTCTGAAGACTGATAGGATATTTTAGCAATATCTCTCTCCAGAGGAATTGTACTCCCCTGAGAGCACAGCCATGCCTGTGTCTTTTGCTTGTTACCAAATTTAGATGTTTACTGTCTTGAGAAATGTTCTGTTTCTAATAGACACAAAGCAGTGATTGATGGGGGCAGAAGGGCCTGGGAGTATTGAGATGTGCCAGAGGGTAGGTTTTTTTGTTTTTGTTTTTGTTTTTGTTTTTTTTCTCTTTTGCACTCAATGTTTGGATATCTGTCTTTCAGGAGCACAGCAAATGGGGCCGCCATATTACACCGACCCTGGAGGACCCGGGATGAATCCTGTTGGCAATACCATGGCTATGGCTTTCCAGGTCCAGCCCAATTCACCCCACGGAGGCACAACTTACCCACCCCCTCCCTCTTACTGCAACACGCCCCCACCCCCCTATGAACAGGTGGTGAAGGACAAGTAGCAAGATGGAAAATCGAAGGCAAAGAGGATGGACAGGCCCTTTTGTATTCCTCTCCATCCTCACTGATTCTTGCTAGTAGGGTGGTCCAAGGGCACACTTCTCTTTGATATTTTCAAAGCAAGCCCAGCTCTCTTTCAAGTTTTTTGTGGAGGACATTTGAATCCACACTGTCTCCTCTGTTGCTTCTGTTTCTGATGTAGTTTGTGCTCTCTGAGAGAGTGTGGCAGCAGTCCCTGAGGGCCGATATTTCTAGGGTGGCATGGGTAGATCCTCGAGAGAGAGGCTAAGAGGAAAGGAAGGCATAGCCTATGTGTCAGGGAGCAGATAAAGCGGTCAGGCTGAGCTAAGACTCGCATGGTGCAGTAGTTGGCAGTGAAGTTCGAAGAGACACTATCCACTGTCCCAGCCCCTTCCCCTAATAGAAGCTGTGGGGATGTGCTGCTGATGCTCTTGCTCTCCACTCACAGTTTGAAAATAGGCTTTCCTCTGCAGGAATAAGAAAGACCCAAGTGCATATTGCTTCCACTAAAAAATGAGGGTCGGAATCAGGCCTCAGTTGGACATGTGTAGTTAAATAAAGACCAGTAGAGAGGGGAAGTCTTTAAGTTAGGGAACATTCTCTAAATGGAGACATTACATTTTATGAATCACAGTCTGGCTTTTCTTTTAGTGCATGTATTAAAGTGAGGGCGTGTTCTTTGAGATCAGATGGAGAATGGAAACTGGGGGGATCTCTGCTCAGAGGGCTTCGACACCCTTTTCTTAAGTAGTTCTGGTGATGGGCTTTATGGACCCTATAGAGCTGAGGGACACATTAGGCTGGGTAGTTACATTGACCCCTGGAGAGGGGGAGAGAACAGCCAAAGAGACCCAGCAAAGCAAGCCCAGCATTGCTGAGTAAAAGCTAGGGTTATATGTGATTCCAGCAGAGATGTGCTGGCCTCAGAAAAGGGGATGTTTGTGGATAGAACAGTGAAAACCTACTTAGTTGCACAGACCACATAATCAAAAGTAGAGAAAGAAGTGTAGTTAGAGATGCTGTTTCCTGGGTGAGAATCAGAGCTCATCCATAGATTTACAAGTAGTAGCGGGAGTTGTTAGCAGTGCCGAGTTCTGTTCCCTTTTGTAGTTAGTCATGTTGATGTGTATTTAAACCCAGGTTGAGACCTTGTGTACTAAGAGCAAGAAAGTATAGCTAAGATGCCTAGATTATTTATGTGTAGTATGGTGGGGAGTGGGCTGCAAGGAAGGGGACTGACTGAAAATGAACTAACCAGAGCCATTTGATAAACCGTTACTTGTTTAACCGGGCATCTAAACGTGTCTCTTGAGTGGACATTGAGTATTCTTTATCACCCACAAGACCAGGAGGCAGGGTGTCATTCTCCGTTGGGGTATTTATAGGAGGCAGAGGTTTAGGAACTGAAAGTAGTTGTGTGGGCTTAGTTTAAGGACAGAAGGCTTGGAGACTTGCAGACTGTTTCATAGGAAACTGCAGGGAAGAAATGGATATCTTTAAAGACAGTTTGCGGATGCAGATGCTGCTGCCAATCATTGAGCACCCTTGTGTCTGGTTTCCTGTCACTGGATCCATTACCCTTCCATGCTTGGGTCCTTGTTTTACATAAGACGACAAAGCACAATGTCTGCTGTTTACAATCAAGACGACTACACGGTCCAAACATTTCCTCTCCCCTCTATCACTTGTGGCTTTAACTTCAATTTCCTCTGTTCCTTTTTAAAACCAAGAAGCACAGTCAGAGCTGCCCCTGGGATTACACCAGGGAACGGCTGATCAAGGCGCTCGGTGTCCGTGACTAAGTCTAATCTTTTTGATAGCAAATCCTTTTGAGAAACTGAACGACTGATAGGGCTCAGCAATTTTATACTCCAATGTCTGTTTAAGATACATTTTGTTCCCATCGAGCCCGCACTGGAATTCCTTCAGACGTAAATACTGACGATGCCTATGGAAACTGCACCTCTGGGGGATGTTCCCCAGCATTCTTGTTTTCTTCTGTTTGGTGGGTAAGGCTCACCTCTTCCAGCAGCTCCACTTGTGTGCTGAGGTCCTGTACAGCCGGTGCTTGGAGACAGACCTGAAGCAGACTTGTGCATGCTCTCTCTTGGTAACACTTGGCTGACGTTTCTTCTTTGTTCTCTTTTGATAGAGTCCTGTTTCCTATGTATTTAAAAAAAAATAAAAGTGAATTTAGTCACATGCTGTAATTTTTTTGGGGGGTGGGGGAGAAAGGCTGGAGAGTGGGAAAGGGATAGAGATGAAGTTGCTAATGAGAAATTATGTACAATAGTTCATGAATTCATATGGGAGATGTGGTAGGGTAGATTATGCTTCCCTCCTACATGGCAGGAAGTTAAATGTTACCCAGGAATATATGTTTCTCTTGATCAAATGGCATTTCTTGAAAAATCAAGATAGGAAAAAGTTGTCCAAAGCAAGTGGAGAGGCAGAATTGCTTACCTCACAGGGGATGGTAGTACTGGGGTAGGAAGGAGGCTTTGTTCTTCTACAGTTATTGGCCCTCACTGTAAAGCCCCACTCTAGAGCTGGGTGTGGAAAATCAGCTGATTGGGGACCTGATCCAAAGGACTGTATGAATGCAGGAGTTCAAGATAGGCTAGACTAGATAGAGAACAGCTCTCATCCCAAGACAGCAAGTATCCTGCTCTGTGTAGCCTGCTATTGTGCTTCTTGGGTATGACTGCCGATTCGGCTGCAACAGGTAAGCTGCATTTTGGGTGAATTACTAAAAGACAAAGTTTTATATTCTCAATTCCTAAAATACTTGTCTTAGCCTGGTCCTTTCTCTATAGTCTGATATTCAGAGTGTTTATTTCACTGCTATAGTCGCACCATGTTATTTTCATTGAACATTCTGAGAGACATCTTAATTCTGTAGTATCTTCTACTTTACAGATTTACAAATTACATTGTCCTCTTGGGGAAATGAGGAGGGGAAGCTTGGGGGTATCATAGCCCTCCTGCTCAAAAGTGCATGTAAGGACTAGTGATTCCAGGAGAACAACTAAGAAAAACTGGTTGACCCATCTTTTTACTCTGCACTCTGTGGCCTTTTATTAAAGGGCTTTATTCAGTCCTTATTACAAAGTCCTTAGCACATCTGACCGGTACATCTGCTGGATACATGGAGGTACGTGGATTTTTCAAAGGTCTGTTTATACTACTTACATACACTCATCAATAAGGTGAAACACTCAATGACCCATTTCATGTTAAAAATTTATTCAGGTTAAAAGCACAGCCTCAAAGTAATGCATGGATGTAAAATAGTCTTAAAATCTGTGAGTGAAGCTGCATGTGGTAATTAAAAAACTGTGTGTGGTTGTACACAGCTGCTATCTCAGTTCCTCAGGAGGCTCAGGCTCTGAGGGTCACCAGAGCCCAGGAATACAGGATTTGTTTGAATAATAACTAGGTTTCTGATGCAAATATGGACAGACACAGTAGATGTGTATCTATGAAAATAAAGCAAAATGCCAGTTTCTAAATACTTCATTCAAGTAGGATTCCTCAAAGCTGGACCACAGCAAAATGCCATGGAAGTATTTTGTCATGAATAATTTCAAACACACAAAAAACTGAAAAAAAAAAATAGTGAGAGAGAACACCATCAGTTCACCACCTGAATTCTGTAACTCTTGGGAATGTTAAAATGATTTTTTAATAGTGATTTGCATTCTATGACAGTTTCTGCTCTGCAATTTAAAACACTGACAGTTGCTGACAGACTAAGGAAATAATCTACGTGTGAATTTTAGTGTATGCTTACTGTCCTACCCTTTTTACTACTTCTGGGCTCAGCGCTAGTCTTATTTCTTCAGGACACTACGGTCTTAGGGTTTCTATTGCTGTGAAGAGACAATCTGACCAAGGCAACTCATATAAAAGAAGACATTTCTGAAAACTGGCCCACAGTTTCAGAGATATAGTCCATTATTGTCGTGACGGGAAGCATGGCAGTGTGCAAGCAAACATGCGGGAGAGGGAGCTGAGAGTTCTGCGTCTGGATCTGCAGGCAGCAGGAGTGAAAATGACACTGGTCAGGCCTCAGCTGAGACTTCAAAGCCCACCCTAGTGATGCACCTCCTTGAAAAGCCACACCTCCTCAAGGGCATATCCCCATATAGTGCCATTCCCTATGGGCCTATTAGAGCCATTTATATTCATACCACCATAACTGCTAATGTATTTTGTGATAAAATGCCCAGGAGAATCAACTTATAAGGAAGAAGTGTTTATTTAGATTCACAATTTGAGATTTCAGTCCGTGGTCACTTGGGTCACATGGTCACAGAAAGTACATCGTACAGGGCGCACAGGTAGAAGAGGCCTTATTTACATCAACAATAAAGAGGGCTTGTTTGCAAATATTTCTTTCAGGGATATGCTCTCAGTTACCTAAGACTCTTCCACTTCAGTCAACCTCCACTACCTTTCAGTAGCACCCTGAGCTCTTAACAAGCCTCTCAACACGGTCTTGCAAAGACATTCATAATCCAAAGTATAATGCTACCTGATTTCCAGCCACCCATATGAAAAGAAAACTGTATACTTCCTCTCAGGCCTGAGATTCCACAGGTCCAAGGGGCCTCAGCCCTTAGAATCTCAACTTACCCCTGAATTAGCTCTCATCTTGCAGCTAAATCCTCTTGCAGCTACTCCAGTGCTTTTGTGGCATCTGCCTATCTGGGGTCATGACTGTTTAGAGCTCATAACAGTGCTTTACCAGATAGTTTGTCTAGGCCCATTCTTCAACCCATAGGTCAGGTCTGGCCATGTATATGGACAACTACTATTAAAGCCACTCTGAAGGTTTCCAGTGCCACCCAGATATATCACTCAATATGAAATTTCTAAAATATGTCACTTCATCTGTCTCTGTCCTTCTTTAGGGACAAGAATTTGTTCCTTGACACACTGTTTGTGGCCCTACTTCCTTATACTATGGCTAGTGCTGTGCGGTTAGTTACTTGAAAAGAGATCTAGACTCTACTTGCCCTTAGGACCTTTTTATTTAAGTGTTTTAGTCTGCAGTGAGTAAATGGCCATGTTTCTAATGTATTAAATCTTGAAATTTGAGTAAAGAACATGGAATTTGGGGAGGAACTTAGATTTTTGGCAGATGTCTTAGCTGGTGACCCATCTTACAGGTCTCTTACTTTGTGTGGTGGTTTGAATAAGAACGCCTCCCGCAGACTCATGTATTTGAATGCTTGGGCATTAGGGTGGGGTACTTGACAAGGATCAGGAGGTAAGGCTATGTTGGAGACACTGTCCCTGGGAGTGGGCTTTGAGGTTTCAGAAGTTCAAGCCAGGACTAGAGACTCACTCTCTTCCTGCTGCCTGATAATCTGGATGTAGAAGTCTCAGCAACCTCTCCAGCACCATGTGTGCCTGCCTGTGTGCAGAATGTTTCCCATCATGACAGTAGTGGACTAAACCTCCGAAACTGGAAGCCATCATCAGTTCAATGTTTTTCTTTGAGTTGCCATGGTCATGGTATCTCTACACAGCCATAGAACAGTGACTAAGACAATTCATTTTGATGACTTCCTAGTTTTATTTGGTTGGGGTTATTATGAGGATACGTTTGTCAAACTCTGACATCACCCAAATTCCTTTAGGTAGACTGGAAACAAGACAGAAAATGCTCACTGACTTACATTACATCTATGTTAGACAGGAAAAGATCCCTTCTGGCCAACTTCCACCAGGAAAAAGATTGTTTGCAAATCAAAGGTCATGACTTATGATGGAACAATGGAAAATCTATTGCTCACTTTCATCTGTGCTTTCCAAATTCCAATGAGCTTAAAAATATCCATCAAAGCTGTTAAAGCAAAAGACACCAAAAACAAAAATGTGGAATAATCTCAGAAATAAAAAAAAAAAGGCTGGTGAGAAAACAAATGGGACAGGAAGGGAGCATACCCAGGATGCTGAAGGGAAGAGGAAACCTGAGGGAGCATGAATGGGCTACACCAGAAGCTTGCTTCTAACCAAGTGAACACTGAGTGGTAAGGCTTCTGCATGGTTCTGGGAGGTGAGCTTCTGGAATTGTTACCTGGTTTGAAGTGATTTTAAACTACTCAATGTTTCTATTAGAAATCTTTGTAATTTAGGGTTCTTATGGCTTCCCCACAATCTCTAGATCTCTGTCATACTTTGAATCTAGAGTGCATGGCCTCCAAGGTCCATGTGTTAAAGGCTGGGTCCACATCTGGTTTGAATTATCAGGGGGTAGAAACTTGAAGAGGGAGAACCTAGTGGGAGAACTGTTAGGGGCACATCTTTGAGATGGATATTGGGACCTCCCAGTTCAGTTCCCAAAGAAGAACCTTATATTTATCCTTGGCCATGAGATGAGTGGCTCTGCTCCACTATGAGGCTTTGTATGATTTAGCTCCCAAAGCAATAAGACCAACCCATCTCATGAGATGAAGCCTGGAAAACTGAACCAAACTTTGCTTTTCTCTGCCATTTGTTACAGCAATGTAAAACTGACTAGCATGATTGCCATGTGAGTGAATGGGGAGATGCTGTGCAAAATGGAACCTCATGGACCTGGAGAGAATAGCCCCAGTGCCTCCTATTTTTGACTGTGAGCCTAGCCTTTAATAGCGGAGTCATCTCTCCAACCACTGCCCATTTCCTTACCGCTATCCTGCAAATGCTTTTCCTGGCACCAGAGAAGAGACAGCTGTGCAGCCTGCCTCCTCCATCCACTCTGTCCACAGAGCTGTGGCTCTGAATTGTTTTTCTTGGTTCAAGACAGGGTTTCTCTGGGTAACAGCTCTGGCTCTCCTAGACCTCACATTGTAGACCAGGTTAGTCTTGAACTCACAGAGATCCACCTAAGTAAGGCAGGAGTCTTTATTTTGTCCTCTCTGTCACTTATCAAGGAAAGACCCCTCCATTTTTGCCTGTAAGGTGTTTTCCTGTCCAATCAGCCCTGCTTTCTACTTGCAGAGACATTTCTTCGCAAAACTGGTCCTTAGTATTTTGAATTCTTAGTACATTCAGCTTATAAACAACAGAAAATTTCCCTCAGTGTTTTAGAAGCTCTAAAAAAGAAAGATAGATAGAAAGAGAGAGAGAGAGAGAGAGAGAGAGAAAGAAAGAAAGAAAGAAAGAAAGAAAGAAAGAAAGAAAGAAAGAAAGGAAGGAAGGAAGGAAGGAAGGAAGAGCTGAAATTAATGTGACAGTGGAGATCCAATCCATTGTGCCAGCTATAGAGGCCAGAAAGTGTGAACAACTTTAAGATTACAGGGAATACAAGTGTTTAAAATTAATTAAAGGATGCCAGGGTTAAATACAGTGAAGTCAGAAGCACTGAGATAGGTACACGGAAGCCTTAAAGCTGGGCTCTCCAAGTGATGGCAGCCATGTGGACAGAGAAGCCAAATGAGTACAGGCACAAATGTTGAGAGCAGCTGATAGTGGCCATTGCAGTGTGAGTCCAGAGAGCCACTCCTAAAAGGCCATAATGTGTATGTGTGTGTGTGGGTGGGGTGCTCTGCACCACTGCTTCCTGTTGTGGTGCTGGTCCATCAGGACTACTTGTTAATGTGGTAGTCTCAGGGCTCTGGACATCCTGGTACCTCTACTTCCTCCCATAGAAGTGGACTAAGGAGGTGCATGGACATAGAGAGGCTCAAATGCAGCATCGTCACAATGTAGAGGTAGGAGTGGAGAAGTCTGTGGGAGCTTGACTGCAGCTCCCTATTCATACCACAATGGCCAAATCTGTCTTATGCCTAGGATTCATAAAAACCAAATCAACTCAAATCCAGGCAGTACTGTGCAGGGAGAGAGGACAGAGACCTCAGACCTCTATGGAACCCACAAGCCTGCAGCTTTGTACATGTCACAGACAGACCATAGATACCTGCTTACTGCTATGCCAGGCAGCACAGATGAAGAATGTCATCCAGCCTACATTTGAAGCCACCACAGTATTTGAGTATGTAGTGGATGAGAGCTTGGGAGACCCGGCCCTGTCACTTGTCTACCATGATGAGGCATGGGTGCAGTGCTGATGCCTTGCCCCACTTGACCCTCACCACCTACAACAGTTGGGAAGAGCTGGCCCTGGAATCATGAGAACAAGACAGCTGGTTCTGTCCTTCACTGCCTGCAGCAGTCAGGTGAGCTGACCCTGTACCTTACCTGGGGAGCACAGTAGAGATCGTCTTGGTTATGAGGGTACAAGTAAACCAGTCCTAGAGGCAACAGCATGAGACAGTTGGCCCCACCACTCACCTGGCTGAGTGCCCTCTTCCTTCCCACTCACCACCTGCAGGAGTAGGGTGAGCTATCCCTGGAGTCATGAGAATAGGGGGACTAACCCAGCCCCCTCACTGGCTGTAGGTCTTGGGAGAGGGGGCCTGTGTCTTGCCTGTGAAATACAGTGGAGCTGACTCTGATGGTGAAGACACAGGTGAACCATCTCTGAGGGTTTGAGAGCAGGACAACTGGCCCAGCCCCTCACAGGCTGCAGTCCTTGGGAAGAGTGAGCTCTGAACCTTGACTGGGCAGCACAATAAAGCTGGCTCTGGAAAGCTGGGTTTGGGTGAGCTGCCCCAAGAGCATGAGATCAGCAGAGCTGACACTCAATTGTGCCCATGGTTGCCTTGGGTGGCCTAGCCAAAGCAGTGCTGGAGAGCGCACCCTGGTGGTGCAGTAAGAGAGAGCCAAGGGCTGATCAGCTCAGCTACCACCCAGGCCCAGATCCAGGACTGAGTTGGCCCCACCCCAACATCTACATCATCTGTGAGCAGTTGGGACAAGTAAAAGGGCCAGCCCTGCTGTTCCAAAGCTGCAGGATCTCTATGACACAGGACAACAACAATGTATTGACTGGTTTGTGTCAATTTATTCTGGCCTTTGTCTTTCCCACAATGTAATGCTTCTGCCAAAACCACCATATGTAGACATACCTTATCCAGCATCATGTTATTATTCCACACAGAACTGCTTCTAACCAAGGAATTCATTTCACAGCCAGAGAAGTGTGGGCCCATAATCATGGACTCCACTAGTTTTGCTATGATCCCCGCATCCTGAAGCAGCTGGTCTGATAGAAAGGTGGAATGGCCTTTTGAAGAGTTATAGCACCGATTGGGTGACAGCAGAAGAGAGGGCTGGGGCAGGGTTCTTCAGAAGGCAGTATATGTTCTGAATCAGTGTCTGATACATGGTACAGTTTCTCCCATCCACAGGACCAGAAAAATCAAGGGGTAGAAAAAGGGAATAGTTCTACTCACTATCCCTCCTAGTGACCCACTAGGAAAGTTTTTGTTTCCTGTTCTTGTAACTCTTAAGTTCTGCTCGCTTACATGTGGAAACCATTGTAGCCATAAGAACGTAGCATTGTTAATAGTAATTTTGAATAAATTATAGGTCAATATAATTATAGTGAGGTACAATGATTTAGTCCATTTATGACTGCCAAAGAGAAAAGTAAAGAAACCCCCAACTCCCTTTTCTCCATTGTTACATGAATCTCTCCATACTTATGGATACCATCTTCTTGCAAAGGCTTGACAAACCAAGGTTGGCAAGATGAAGCTGTCACAGAAGAGGTATCATGTTTTGGATCTAATATTGCTTCCAAAGGCATATATTATGGACTTTCGGGGACTGATTAGATCCTGGGGGCCTCCAACCTCATCCATGGATTTCCTAATTGTTCTATAAATGACTGAGTAGTGGTTAAAACTATAGGAGGTAGCACCCAGTGGGAGGAAGTGTCTTGTCCTTGCCCCCTCCACTTACTGGCTGCCAACTTGGCTCTGTAACATGCTACTGATGCCAAGATGCTCTTCCTCATCACAGGCAATGGAATCATCCAACCCTTCACCGAAACCTCTGAGGTTCACACACTTTCTCTTCCATCATTTCTTTTGAGTATTTTGCATAGTGATGGAAAACTAACATCTAAATGTTAGAGAATATGAAATATAGCATTAACATGTATGACACATACATGTATGACATATAGCATTAAGTACACACATTATGAGTTAAGAGTTCTCTAGATTTTCCACTTCCAAAATTTAAGAGGCAACTGTCGTCTTAAATTGCTGTCGCTTCATTTCAGGTGAGCACTATCCTGCCTGCTGTCATAGGCCCTGCCACTATGGTCATGGACTCTAACCCCTGGGAACCATGAATCCCACATTTCATGTTTTCTTGTATAGCTGCCTGATTGTCACAGCAACAGAAAAGTAACTAAGACACTCAAACAGTGTGGTAGCACTGCTGCCCGACATACACCACCAATCTTAAATGCTTCCTTGTTGGAATCATGAGGAGCGACTCTTTGGTCACTTCGGATACTCACAGAACTACCCACTTTAACACAGTTGAACTGAAAAAGAAATGAGAAAATATGAAGACTTCATAAGTCATCACCACAAAACTGTCTTTTATTAACAAAACCAAAGAACCCCAAACACTTCTTTGTGAACGTGAACTTTTTCCCTTAAGATTTCAAAATGGTATTTTGTGTGCATATTTTAAGCTTTCCAACACATTTAGAATACAGTTGCTGACATAATACAAGCCTAAGAAACAAAAGTGAGATGTTCTTAAATTTGATTTCAATCTCGTATAACTCTGAAATGGCCATATGTGGCCTGATTCACATGCCATTTCTCCTTTCCCTCCTGGGATGGGGCTGCAGCCTCACAGGATGCACAGCAGTATGTGTAGCGGATACAAGGAAGGAAATCAATGTTGTCAATGAAATGCACATGTGTTGTCACCTACTGGAAAGCAGGAAGGTGTCAATCCACCTATCTTAAAAGAAAATCGGTAAACGAAATGATCTCCACTTATTCTATGGGCATTTTATATTTCCCTCAGCATGTTGGTCAGAAAGATACTAGTAACTATCAAACAAATATAAGTGAAAATACTGGGGAGAGTCACTACTACTGCTGCTGCTCAAAGGGCCCTTGGCCAAAATCAGGGCCCTACAAGCTCCACACTAATGCTGAGAAGAGTTTACAAGACAGGGGCTTCCTTCAAGAAACATATTAATTTCCTTTACAGAACAAAACATGCTTAGAAAATCTAGCCCACTCGTATAACAATCAAACTCTGAAATTTATGTGACAAGACTTCTAACCATATGCGAATCAAAATTAATGTCCTTAAAAATAATTTTAGAAATCACCCAGATAATAATTATCTTGTTTAAAATATTTTGTCTCTTACATGTATAAATTCAGTCTAGAATTTATTTTATCATCCCAAACTGGATGAAAAATAAGGAATATATTAATTTCACATTCATAATAATTTACCAAAATGTGAAATAAATTTTTGAAGGGACGTGGATAGATCTTTCTGACATTACAGCTACTGTTTTAAATAGTAATAAGATATTCTGAAAACAGCAAGGAGGTGTCTGTTTTAATAATATGTATCTGGGTAAACGTTTCAGAATTCCTAATGCTTAGTCATTAATTACATTGACCACAAGACACAAAGAGCGAAGAGGTGTCAACTGGGCCTTCCTGAGCTCCGCAGTGCACACTGACTTGCCCACTTTCCTTCTGGTTTGGGAAGCTGTCTCTCACACATGCCCATGGAAAATGCTAACACGGTATTCTCACAGGATATCTACATCTGGTAGCTGATGGTCAAGATAGACATCACACGACTATTTCTTTGATGATAGAGATGACACCCTAGTTTAGGTACTATATACAAAAATGTGTGTCTGTCCCTTTTAACACTCACACGTGCTCAGCTAGGAGTTCATGTAATGAGTGTGGTTTTTCTAGTTATTCAATTTTCACCTATAGACAAGCACCAAGAAACATGCACACTACAAGGAGCCTAGAGATGAAGGAGTCAGATTTCACACCTTTAATGGACACACTGTCACAGAATGCTGATGACAAGGTTTCTATCGCTCATGCTCTAATTGGGGGTCTTTGCAACAAAGGGGCTTGTGAAGGTTTCTGTCCTCTGTCTTCCTCTTTTAGGGTTTACAGTAGGTTCTGTGTCAGGCACTAATCAGTCAGGTGGCTTTTGGTCCAACGAGTATGTTAGTTGTCTTTTTGCACCTTTTTAATCCTTCTGCACAAAGCCAAGTTCAAATGCCGGAAACCGTGCTGTCTCTGGTACCAACATGTCAGAAAGAAAGTGAACAGCACCAGCCATACCTGCGAAACAAAATGTGCACCACACAGGTTAGTGAATAAAACAACAGGTTAGTGATATTTAATCTCTTCCACCACCAGGGACTGTAAGGACATAAGGAAAAATGCCATCATCAATTTAAAACAGATTCATTAAAAATAGCACCCAACAGACAATTACACCATTTTTTTCTTTGCAGGAGAGAGAGAGAGAAGAGAGAGAGAGAGAGAGAGAGAGAGAGAGAGAGAGAGAATGAATTCAGGCATATCCATGCCACAGTGTGAATACAGACCTGGAAGACCACTTCAGGAGTCAGACCTTGCCTTCCTCTTTGTTCGGGACTGGGTCTTCATTGTTTTCTACCGAATGTATACCAGTGTAGTTGACTGGCAAGTGTCCGAGGTTCCTCCTGTCTTACTTCCCAATTCCTCTTAAAAATGTTGAGTTTATACACCTGAGCTACACATCTACACATCTGGGTTCTGGAGGTGTGAACTCAGATCCTCACACTTGTGTGACAAGTAAGTTTGCCTACTGAGCTATCTCAGCTTAGCTTGCATATGAAATGTTGAGATGATCCTGCAGCATCTGAGAGTGTAGATCTCGGATGCTGATCAGTATTACAGTGCTTAGCTAACTGCTGTGAGGGCTTGAGGACCATAATCAGCATCCATGATCTAAAACAAAAAAGCAAGCAAATGCCCTGCAGAATTTAGGAACGTTGCCCACTATATGTCCAAAAGTGAAACTTTCCTCTCAGAGCTTTTATAATCTCCATCCAATTTTATATCTTCTTTAGCTTCTAAGAAAGTGCAATTTGTTTATGTCACCCCCCAAGTAGGACACTGACTAAACAACAGCTTTTGAAACTAACTGACAAAAACATTAGGGCAGCTGGGGGTAGGAGCTTCTTGTCCTCCTGTGCCTCAGCTTCAACACAGAGCCTAGGCCAGACTCATACTCATGATCTAATACTTTTGCTACCAGTGTAATAGATTACAGGCAAGGACCACCATGTCAGTGATATGTTTTTTGTGATGTAAACAACTACAGTTTTTATTCTGAGAAGTATTTTTCATTATGACTTTCAATTTATAGCATTGATAAAATCTATTATATATCTTCTTGAAATAAATAATTTATTTCTTCTGAAGATTACTATGGGATATAGTTATAAGAATTGTTTTTAAAGTTATTATCAATTTATCCTAATGCTATAAAGTCTTTGCACCATGGTTTATTAACTTGAGTATTTCTTATATACATTTTGAGTGTTATTCCCTTTCCGGTTTCGAGGGCAAACATCCCCTCCCCCTCCCCTTCCTTATGGGTGTTCCCCTCCCAACCCTCCCCCATTGCTGCCCTCTCCCCAACAGTCTAGTTCACTAGGGGTTCAGTCTTAGCAGGACCCAGGGCTTCCCCTTCCACTGGTGCTCTTACTAGGATATTCATTGCAACCCTCTGAGGTCAGAGTCCAGGGTCAGTCCATGTATAGTCTTTGGGTAGTGGCTTAGTCCCTGGAAGCTCCGGTTGGTTGGCATTGCTGTACATATGGGGTCTTGAGCTCCTTCAAGCTCTTCCAGTTCTTTCTCTGATTCCTTCAACAGGGGTCCTGTTCTCAGTTCAGTGGTTTCCTGCTGGCATACGCCTCTGTATTTGCTGTATTCTGGCTGTGTCTCTCAGGAGCGATCTGCATTCACATTTTGATCATCCGTCTTGAGTTTCATTTGTTCTAGGCATCTAGGGTAATTCAAGCATTTGGGCTAATAGCCACTTATCAATGAGTACATACCATGTATGTCTTTCTGTGATTGGGTTAGCTCACTCAGGATGATAGTTTCCAGTTCCAACCATTTGCCTACGAATTTCACAAAGTCATTGTTTTTGATGGCTGAGTAATATTCCATTGTGTAGATGTACCACATTTTCTGTATCCATTCCTCTGTTGAAGGGCATCTGGGTTCTTTCCAGCTTCTGGCTATTATGAATAAGGCTGCGATGAACATAGTGGAGCACGTGTCTTTTTTATATGTTGGGGCATCTTTTGGGTATATGCCCAAGAGAGGTATAGCTGGATCCTCAGGCAGTTCAATGTCCAATTTTCTGAGGAACCTCCAGACTGATTTCCAGAATGTTTGTAGCAGTCTGCAACCCCACCAACAATGGAGGAGTGTTCCCCTTTCTCCACATCCTCGCCAGCATTTGCTGTCACCTGAGTTTTTGATCTTAGCCATTCTCACTGGTGTGAGGTGAAATCTCAGGGTTGTTTTGATTTGCATTTCCCTTATGACTAACGATGTTGAACATTTCTTTAGGTGTTTCTCAGCCATTCGGCATTCCTCAGCTGTGAATTCTCTGTTTAGCTCTGAACCCCATTTTTTAATAGGGTTATTTGTCTCCCTGCTGTCTAACTTCTTCAGTTCTTTGTATATTTTGGATATAAGCCCTCTATCTGTTGTAGGATTGGTAAAGATCTTTCCCAATCTGTTGGTTGCCGTTTTGTCCTAACCACAGTGTCCTTTGCCTTACAGAAGCTTTGCAGTTTTTATGAGATCCCATTTGTTTGGACATTCTTGATCTTAGAGCATAAGCCATGGGTGTTTTGTTCAGGAAATTTTTCCAGTGCCCATGTGTTCCAAATGCTTCCTAGTTTTTCTTCTATTAGTTTGAGTGTATCTGGTTTGATGTGGAGGTCCTTGATCCACTTGGACTTAAGCTTTGTACAGGGTGATAAGCATGGATCGATCTGCATTCTTCTACATGTTGACCTCCAGTTGAACCAGCACCATTTGCTGAAAATGCTATCTTTTTCCATTGGATGGTTTGGCTCCTTTGTCAAAATCAAGTGCCCATAGGTGTGTGGGTTCATTTCTGGGTCTTCAATTCAGTTCCATTGGTCTATCTGTCTGTCTCTGTACCAATACCATGCAGTTTTTATCACTATTGCTCTGTAATACTGCTTGAGATCTGGTATAGTGATTCCCCCTGAAGTCCTTTTATTGTTGAGGATAGTTTTAGCTATCCTGGGTTTGCACCATGGTTTATAAGTTAGCAAAAACAGGCAAGTGCTCTGCATGCACACACACACACACACACACACACACACACACACACACACACACACACACTATTTGGGAGGCCAAATGCATTGGTGCACACCTTTAATTGCAGCACTTGGGAAGCAGAGGCAGGCAGATCTGTATGAGTTTGAGGCCAGCCTTATCAGTATAGCAAGTTCCAGGACAGCCAGGACTACATGGAGAGACTCTATCTCAAAAGAATCAAATAAACAAACAAAAAGGATATCGCTATCTCTAGGACTTCAATTATAATAGTATACTAATTATAGTATATTCTTTTATATTTATTAACCTCGGCAGACTTAATTACTTTTACTTTAACTAATGGCCTTGAAGTTTCCCATGAACATAGAGAATATTTTGTGTACACACAATATTACAGAGGAAATGCTGAAGAATAAACATGCTATCTTCCCCTATCTAGTAAGCCTTCTAGGCTTTGTCTGTATATGTATTTCACAGAAGTTCTAAAATATTTGCAAGACCAAAATCTAGCAAGACCAATAGGCCTGCTATCATTTTGTTTTAGTTCTGAAGTTTTACTCAAGCGATACCAAATGTCCTAATGCTAGTCCTCAAAACAGAGGGACCAGTTTTACTAGACCAAGCATTTAAATGTACAGTCTTATTTTATTTTTCACACTCCTACCTTCAAAGAGGGAATAAGGTCTGTCAGGAATGCGGCATCCGTGTGCTCCATAATCTAGACACCACTCTGCAAACTAAAAAGACATTTCTTTTAAAGAATAGAATTTCTTAAGAGGCAATGAATAGAACACTTTAATGAATTTATAAGAATTAAAGAGGGCTCAAGATATGGCTCAGTGGTTAAGTGTTCTTCCAGAGGACCCTAGTTTGATTGTAAGCACCCACATCAGGTGGTTCACAAACACCTGAAACACCATCCGTCATGAGACCTGTCTCCTCTGGCCTCTTGCACCTATGTGTACATTCCTACAGATACACATAATTAAAAACATTAAAAATAAAACTTGGAAAAAATAATTGAAGAAGCTAGTTTGGGCAGTAGTGATTCCAGGGCTCTGAACTGTACTCTAGTGCCAAAACCCACTAGAAGGCTGAGAGCTAGAGACCTTTCCTTGTCTATTTCTTCTTCTGTAGGTCACATCTACCTTAAAACACTGTAGGGACACCTGGAGAAGAAATGCACGATAGTTCAACTGCACCCTGATACTTCCAAGCACCTGTTCAATCTGAATAAAAATCCTCCCTGGCTCTGAACCTGTCTTCAGACTTGGCCACTGGCTCCCCCTAGGACTTGGGAGGTAGAGCAGGAAGATCAGTTCACATTCATGATCATCTTTGGCAACAGCAAACCAAGGCCCATCTGTGGTAGCTCAGACTCCTCAAAAACCAACCAAGCAAATAAATAATATTTATACACAGTGCTGTATTCTGACCAGGCACTATTATTCCAGAACTTGTGCTATCCAGAGTGACCTTTACGTTTGCTACCTTCACCTCATAGAGGGACACAGAGGGACAAGGACAAGGCTGTGCCAAAGAAACAGATTAACCCACAGACTGGGAGGAGTAGGTTCAAAGAAGGAAGACGAGTTGCGCTTTCAGACTCTGTTCTAGGAAGTTTGGAGGCTGTGTGAATAGAGGTGTCCTCACCTTACAAGCTCGATAGAGATACTTCTTATCCTGCGTCAGTTGATAAAGGGACAAAAAGGAATAACCATTTCCAGAAGTTCCATGGCAGATTCCATAACCTTTCCGGAGCAGACCTCGCTGCCAAATCACATCACTGCACTCCATGGCCTCTTTCAAGTATTTTTCCTCCTTAAAAACCTGAAAGGGAAAGAAAGCAAAACAGTATTAACAAAATGTTTTGCATAAGAGTCAGAAATACTTGCTCATTGATTAGAAAACTATACATTATGAAATGAATATGGCATTGGGGCTAAACACACATAGGAACCTCTCCACCCAGCCAGGTCCTTCTCACAGTCTAACTCAGTGAGTCTCCCCTCCACAGATCCTCCTTAATCTGCCAGACCTAGCACTGGTAACCACATCCAGTGTCCAGGCCTACCTAGTCTGTCAACCAACCTTTAAGATTCCACCAGGACCTGCCCTGCCTGCCCCTGAATCCACAAGCCCTTGGTACAACACATGTAACCGTTCTATCCAGCAGATCTACCCTATCTATACTCAAGGCTTGGATCAGGACTCACATCCTGCATACCAGACCAGTCTACCCTGTTCAACTGCCTTCACTCCACCTAATTCATTTTCAACCCTCAAGCACAATACAACCCCCACATCCTCTCTTCTGCTCCAACCTACTCTGTCTATATTAGACAGAACTAACAAGGAAGGTCCCCATAACTAGATCTCATTGGAAAAATTATGAGCAATATGAAAGGTCACTCCAGTATTTTCTCTCCGAAGCCCACCAATGCTATAGAAATGTTTGCCAAAAAGAAATACCTAGATGAGCCACAGAAAACAGATTTAAAGGAATAATAGATTTTTTTTTCCAAAAACAATAAAGGAGTTTAAAGAAGACACCAAAATAAAAACAAAATACTTGCAATACAGACACACATCAAAAAAGATTCACCATGACCAAGTTGGCTTTATCCTTAAAAGCAAGGATGGTTCAACATATGCAAGTCAATAAATGTTATAGATAACACAAATCGACTTAATAAAAATCACATGATCATCTCAATATAGAAAAAGCCTTTGATAATTCAACATGACTCCATGATAAAAGTCCTAGACAACATAGGACTAGAGAAAACAAACCTCAATATAATAAAAGCTATATAAGAGAAACTCAAACCAACATCATCCTAAATGGAGAAAAGCTTGAGTCAATCCCCCTGAAGTCAGGAATGAGAAAGTGACACCCACTATCCCCATTGACTTTCCATATTGTGCTCGATGCACTAGCTGGAACACATGAGAGAGAAATTAAATGGATACAAACACAAAATCAAGTCAAATTATCCCTACTTGACAGGTTATATACATTGGAGATTCCAAGAGTCTTACTAGAAAATTTCTATAAACAAATTCAGCAATGGGCATGATACAGATCAAGTTGCATAGATCAGTGGAATAAATACTCTCTCTAGACCCAGAGAAACGTCAATGGGTAATATAAAATCTACTAAGTAGTCTGGCTAATAGAGTAGACATAACAAAATAAAATCATTGGTGAATATAAAGCTAGATAAATAGAAATTATCCAATCTGAATTACAGAAAAGAAAATGAAACTCAAAAATAAAAGCCTTATAGGAAAATAATGGCCAGGCATTTACAAAGTGTAATGAAGGCAATAAACTCACAAAGTTCAAGAGGACCACCAACTCAACTCATGCAGGCAGGTAAGGGACTTGTGCTGCCAAATCCTATCCCCACAGTTCATCCTCTGGCCACCCTTCTTTTACATAAGGACCCTAGACACTCACCATTAAATCTGCCTGCTCCCTGCAACACACTCAAAGGTCTCGTGTCCTGTTGTGGGCCACCACTTTCCAGGTAATTACCCTAGAATCCCATGTTGACCCCCTGAGAACCACTTATCCTTCAGCCTCACTTCTGCCCCTTCTCCGGCCTCCATTTCCACATATGGACCCAAGACTCTCCCTGCCAACATCATCACCACTGCTTTCTGAGAACTGAGAGCAACTCTCCTAGACCACTAAAGATTTTTACCTAGAGTTAAGAGATTTTTAACTAGAAGGTCTGTTACTGGGCTTAGAAACTTCTGGTACCTGATTTGAACATCAACACTGCATTGTTCCCAGATTAAATCCTAAACCCCATTCAGATGAAAACAATCTGGCAATGTGGGGGGGGGTCACTGAAAACAGAGATCCAAACACACAGCCAACAAAGGAAAGAAACAGCAGAATTTCCACTTAAGAAATACGACCAACACTTCCTGGTTGCTGCCGCCGCAGAGAGCTCGTGGGCAGCACCCCGCGAGCAAACTTGAGCCTTGGGACCACAGGTAAGACCAACTTTTCTGCTGCAAGAGACCTGCCGGGTGAACTCGGGACACACAGAGGCAGAATTCCTCTAGGACCGGGCACGTCCTGTGTTTACCGGGAGTCCCACACCCGCGGATCCCGGCCCGCAGCAGCTCTCTGCTCCCAGACCCCGTGGGAGAGAGACCTTACCGCCTGGTCAGGTGGGCACTCCTGAGGCTGCAGAGCGGAAGAGACCACCAATACTGCCCACCCCTGCCCACATCCCTGGCCCAAGAGGAAACTGTATAAGGCCTCTGGGTTCCCGTGGGGGAGGGCCCAGGAGCAGCAGGCCCCCTGCACCTGAGACACCGCTGGAAACTGAAGGAACAGACCGGATAAACAGTTCTCTGCACCCAAATCCCGTGGGAGAGCTAAACCTTCAGAGAGGCAGACACGCCTGGGAAACCAGAAGAGACTGCACTCTGCACACATCTCGGATGCCAGAGGAAAACACCAAACACCATCTGGAACCCTGGTGCACTGAAGCTCCCGGAAACGGCGGCGCAGATCTTCCTGGTTGCTGCCGCTGCAGAGAGCTCGTGGGCAGCACCCCGAGAGCAAACTTGAGCCTCGGGACCACAGGTAAGACCAACTTTTCTGCTGCAAGTGACCTGCCTGGTGAACTCAAGACACAGGCCCACAGGAACAGCTGAAGACCTGTAGAGAGGAAAAACTACACGCCCGAAAGCAGAACACTCTGTCCCCATAACTGGCTGAAAGAAAAGAGGAAAACAGGTCTACAGCACTCCTGACACACAGGCTTATAGGACAGTCTAGCCACTGTCAGAAATAGCAGAACAAAGTAACACTAGAGATAATCTGATGGCGAGAGGCAAGCACAGGAAACCAAGCAACAGAAACCAAGACTACATGGCACCAAGGGAACCCAATTCTCCCATCAAAACAAACATGGAATATCCAAACACACCAGAAAAGCAAGATCTAGTTTCAAAATCATATTTGATCATGATGCTAGAGGACTTCAAGAAAGACGTGAAGAACTCCCTTAGAGAAACACAGGAAAACATTAATAAACAAGTAGAAGCCTACAGAGAGGAATCACAAAAATCCCTGAAAGAATTCCAGTAAAACACAATCAAACAGTTGAAGGAATTAAAAATGGAAATAGAAGCAATCAAGAAAGAACACATGGAAACAACCCTGGATATAGAAAACCAAAAGAAGAGACAAGGAGCTGTAGATACAAGCTTCACCAACAGAATACAAGAGATGGAAGAGATAATCTTAGGAGCAGAAGATTCCATAGAAATCATTGACTCAACTGTCAAAGATAATGTAAAGCGGAAAAAGCTACTGGTCCAAAACATACAGGAAATCCAGGACTCAATGAGAACATCAAACCTAAGGATAATAGGTATAGAAGAGAGTGAAGACTCCCAGCTCAAAGGACCAGTAAATATCTTCAACAAAATCATAGAAGAAAACTTCCCTAACCTAAAAAAAGAGATATCCATAGGCATACAAGAAGCCTACAGAACTCCAAATAGATTGGACCAGAAAAGAAACACCTCCCGTCACATAATAGTCAAAACACCAAAGGCACAAAATAAAGAAAGAATATTAAAAGCAGTAAGGGAAAAAGGTCAAGTAACATATAAAGGCAGACCTACCAAAATCACACCAGACTTTTCGCCAGAGACTATGAAGGCCAGAAGATCCTGGACTGATGTCATACAGACCCTAAGAGATCACAAATGCCAGCCCAGGTTACTGTATCCTGCAAAACTCTCAATTAACATAGATGGAGAAACCAAGATATTCCATGACAAAACCAAATTTACACAATATCTTTCTACAAATCCAGCACTACAAAGGATAATAAATGGTAAAGCCCAACATAAGGAGGCAAGCTACACCCTAGAAGAAGCAAGAAACTAACCGTCTTGGCAACAAAACAAAGAGAAGAAAAGCACATAAACATAACCTCACATCCAAATATGAATATAACAGGAAGCAATAATCACTATTCCTTAATATCTCTCAACATCAATGGCCTCAACTCTCCAATAAAAAGACATAGATTAACAAACTGGATACGCAACGAGGACCCTGCATTCTGCTGCCTACAGGAAACACACCTCAGAGACAAAGACAGACACTACCTCAGAGTGAAAGGCTGGAAAACAACTTTCCAAGCAAATGGTCAGAAGAAGCAAGCTGGAGTAGCCATTCTAATATCACATAAAATCAATTTTCAACTAAAATTCATCAAAAAAGATAAGGAAGGACACTTCATATTCATCAAAGGAAAAATCCACCAAGATGAACTCTCAATCCTAAATATCTATGCCCCAAATACAAGGGCACCTACATACCTAAAAGAAACCTTACTAAAGCTCAAAACACACATTGCACCTCACACAATAATAGTAGGAGATTTCAACACCCCACTCTCATCAATGGACAGATCATGGAAACAGAAATTAAACAGAGATGTAGACAGACTAAGAGAAGTCATGAGCCAAATGGACTTAACGGATATTTATAGAACATTCTATCCTAAAGCAAAAGGATATACCTTCTTCTCAGCTCCTCATGGTACTTTCTCCAAAATTGACCATATAATTGGTCAAAAAACGGGCCTCAACAGGTACAGAAAGATAGAAATAATCCCATGCGTGCTATCAGACCACCACGGCCTAAAACTGGTCTTCAATAACAATAAGGGAAGAATGCCCACATATACGTGGAAATTGAACAATGCTCTACTCAATGATAATCTGGTGAAGGAAGAAATAAAGAAAGAAATTAAAAACTTTTTAGAATTTAATGAAAATGAAGGTACAACATACCCAAACTTATGGGACACAATGAAAGCTGTGCTAAGAGGAAAACTCATAGCGCTGAGTGCCTGCAGAAAGAAACAGGAAAGAGCATATGTCAGCAGCTTGACTGCACACCTAAAAAGCTCTAGAACAAAAGAAGCAAATACACCCAGGAGGAGTAGAAGGCAGGAAATAATCAAACTCAGAGCTGAAATCAACCAAGTAGAAACAAAAAAGGACCATAGAAGAATCACAGAACCAAAAGTTGGTTCTTTGAGAAAATCAACAAGATAGATAAAACCCTTAGCCAGACTAACGAGAGGACACAGAGAGTGTGTCCAAATTAACAAAATCAGAAATGAAAAGGGAGACATAACTACAGATTCAGAGGAAATTCAAAAAATCATCAGATCTTACTATAAAAGCCTATATTCAACAAAACTTGAAAATCTGCAGGAAATGGACAATTTCCTAGACAGATACCAGGTACCGAAGTTAAATCAGGAACAGATAAACCAGTTAAACAACCCCATAACTCCTAAGGAAATAGAAGTAGTCATTAAAGGTCTCCCAACCAAAAAGAGCCCAGGTCCAGATGGGTTTAGTGCAGAATTCTATCAGACCTTCATAGAAGACCTCATACCAATACTATCCAAACTATTCCACAAAATTGAAACAGATGGATCACTACCGAATTCCTTCTATGAAGCCACAATTACTCTTATACCTAAACCACACAAAGACCCAACAAAGTAAGAGAACTTCAGGCCAATTTCCCTTATGAATATCGACGCAAAAATACTCAATAAAATTCTGGCAAACCGAATCCAAGAGCACATCAAAACAATCATCCACCATGATCAAGTAGGCTTCATCCCAGGCATGCAGGGATGGTTTAATATACGGAAAACCATCAACGTGATCCATTATATAAACAAACTGTATAAACAAAACTACATGATCATTTCATTAGATGGTGAGAAAGCATTTGACAAAATTCAGCACTCCTTCAAGATAAAAGTCCTGGAAAGAATAGGAATTCAAGGCCCATACCAAACATAGTAAAAGCTTTATACAGCAAACCAGTTGCTAACATTAAACTAAATGGAGAGAAACTTGAAGCAATCCCACTAAAATCAGGGACTAGACAAGGCTGCCCACTCTCTCCCTACTTATTCAATATAGTTCTTGAAGTTCTAGCCAGAGCAATCAGACAACAAAAGGAGGTCAAGGGGATACAGATCGGAAAAGAAGAAGTCAAAATATCACTATTTGCAGATGATATGATAGTATATTTAAGTGATCCCAAAAGTTCCACCAGAGAACTACTAAAGCTGATAAACAACTTCAGCAAAGTGGCTGGGTATAAAATTAACTCAAATAAATCAGTAGCCTTCTCTACACAAAAGAGAAACAAGCCGAGAAAGAAATTAGGGAAACGACACCTTTCATAATAGACCCAAATAATATAAAATACCTCGGTGTGACTTTAACCAAGCAAGTAAAAGATCTGTACAATAAGAACTTCAAGACACTGAAGAAAGAAATTGAAGAAGACCTCAGAAGGTGGAAAGATCTCCCATGCTCAAGGATTGGCAGGATTAATATAGTAAAAATGGCCATTTACCAAAAGCGATCTACAGATTCAATGCAATCCCCATCAAAATACCAATACAATTCTTCAAAGAGTTAGACAGAACAATTTGCAAATTCATCTGGAATAACAAAAAACCCAGGATAGCTAAAACTATCCTCAACAATAAAAGGACTTCAGGGGGAATCACTATCCCTGAACTCAAGCAGTATTACAGAGCAATAGTGATAAAAACTGCATGGTATTGGTACAGAGACAGACAGATAGACCAATGGAATAGAATTGAAGACCCAGAAATGAACCCACACACCTATGGTCACTTCATTTTGACAAAGGAGCCAAAACCATCCAATGGAAAAAGATAGCATTTTCAGCAAATGGTGCTGGTTCAACTGAGGTCAACATGTAGAATGCAGATCGATCCATGCTTATCACCCTGTACAAAGCTTTAAGTCCAAGTGGATCAAGGACCTCCACATCAAACCAGATACACTCAAACTAATAGAAGAAAAACTAGGAAGCATCTGAACACATGGGCACTGGAAAAAAAATTTCCTGAACAAAACACCAATGGCTTATGCTCTAAGATCAAGAATCATAAAATGGGATCTCATAAAACTGCAAAGCTTCTGTAAGGCAAAGGACACTGTGGTTAGGACAAACGGCAACCAACAGATTGGGAAAAGATCTTTACCAATCCTACAACAGATAGAGGCCTTATATCCAAAATATACAAAGAACTCACGAAGTTAGACTGCAGGAAGACAAATAACCTATTAAAAAAAAGGGGTTCAGAGCTAAACAAAGAATTCACAGCTGAGGAATGCGAATGGCTGAGAAACACCTAAAGAAATGTTCAACATCTTTAGTCATAAGGGAAATGCAAATCAAAACAACCCTGAGATTTCACCTCACACCAGTGAGAATGGCTAAGATCAAAACTCAGGTGACAGCAGATGCTGGCGAGGATGCGGAGAAAGAGAAACACCCTCCATTGTTGGTGGGATTGCAGACTGGTACAACCATTCTGGAAATCAGTCTGGAGGTTCCTCAGAAAATTGGACATTGAACTGCCTGAGGATCCAGCTATACCTCTCTTTGGGCATATACCCAAAGATGCCCCAACATATAAAAAAGACACGGCTCCACTATGTTCATAGCAGCCTTATTTATAATAGCCAGAAGCTGGAAAGAACCCAGATGCCCTTCAACAGAGGAATGGATACAGAAAATGGGTACATCTACACAATGGAATATTACTCAGCTATCAAAAACAATGACTTTTATGAAATTCGTGAGGCAAATGGTTGAACTGAAAATATCATCCTGGAGGAGGTAACCCAATCACAGAAAGACATATATGGTATGCACTCACTGATAAGTGGCTATTAGCCCAAATGCTTGAATTACCCTAGATGCCTAGAACAAATGAAACTCAAGACGGATGATCAAAATGTGAATGCTTCACTCCTTCTTTAAAAGGGGAATAAGAATACCTTGGCAGGGAAGAGAGAGGCAAAGATTAAAACAGAGACTGAAGGAACACCCATTCAGAGCCTGCCCCACATGTGGCCCATACATATACAGCCATCCAATTAGACAAGATGGATGATGCAAAGAAGGCAGAC